>NC_092687.1:37687431-37987431 GCF_964275005.1 Diadema setosum
TCTTGCAGCAGCCCTGCCTTGTGGGGTTACAGCTCGTTATTCCGAAGGTTCGTTATTCCGAAGGCTCTTTAGTCCGAAGATTCGTTATTCCGAAGGTTCGTCATTCCGAATTTCATTTTCGGATTAAGGCAAGCCTGTACAATTTTAGCCATTTTTTTTAATTCTTGTATTTCTGCTTCAAAGTTTTGATACATCAGTCATTGTGCATCAAAGTGTAAAGTACAATATCAATTTCCACATTTTAGCGGTTCGTTCAAGGTCATCTGATAAAAACAATGAAAAACAAAGAAAAATCTTCTTACTCAAATAACTTTGTAATGGTTACCCCTATTGAGCTGAAACTTTCTGGAAAGTTTATTTGTAAGGTAATTTACAAAATAGACTTTTCTTTATGTAGTAGGGGTATTACAAATATTTTTTTTTAATTTTTAGTTTTCATCCATATTTTTATGATGTAATATTGTCACATATTTCCCCATATTTCAGTCTAGGGAGTACATATAACAGTAAGAAAAGTCTATTTTGTTCTCCAGAGTCTACTTATCATTTGAGCCAAAAATGAAGCATATATTCCAATGAAAACTTGAATTATCACTGTAAGAGTGACACATAGTAGTGAAGAAATTACATTTTGAGGAAATCGCGTTGAAAGTTGACGAATAATAACACAATTTCATTAAAAGTCAAACAAAGTCCATTACGGCCATACAAATTATATCATGAGCCTATTTAGATTATTTATCTTGAACAGGACAGTTTCACAATGACTTTAAATGTATTCCATGGCAGTACATTCTATTCAATTGCATTTAAATCAATATTTTACCATTTCCCCGCTCAGAAACCGCCAGCAAGATATTCTGTATCTTGCTCATCCTCATTGCTTTCTACATCTTGCTCATCATCAGCTGCTTCGATCCTCCTTTCCTTCCTCGCCTTTCTAGCTCTCTTAGAGCTAGCTTTCTGAGCACCCAACACTCTCTTTCTGTCTTTTCTCATTGAATACAGCTGACAATGTACTCCCCCAGAATACCCCAGCTCATTGTATATAGGTAACCGTCCAGTTTCCCCATCATTATAGACTAAAGTAGCATCGTGTACGGCAACTTCCAGTCGTTTCCTCCCAACAAATGTTTGCTTTGGACAACGCTCCCAAATGAGATTGTGGAAGGATTCATTGGTGTTTTGACTCCCACCATGAGCGCATGCCTGCAATAAGTCGTCACGTGATAATTTCTCATACACAGGCTTGATTGCCTTGAGAACATATGGGGCAAGTGCGTTGTTGTCGACTTTGTCCTCCTTGCCTTGTTTGGTCGGACACCATGTCCCACAGTCGGCATGGTTACCTCCTCTGTGCTTCCAGGAAGCCCACACAGCTTTTTTCATTGCAGCTACATCTCCTGCATTCTTTCTTATAGCACCTCCATAGTGCCCCTGGAGTCTTTTGATTTTTTTCACTGTTAGTCTCCCCTTCCCATTACCACTAATTCCTCTTACTACCTTTCCTTCATGCCGAAAGGTTTGGTTTTTTAGTTCTTTGGTTTTATCCAGAAGGTGCTTTCCCATCCGTTTTTGTACGTGTCCACAACATTCTAGCTTGTTTATTGTCACTCCCTCATATATTGGTGGAGAAACCCTTGAGACACGGCTGAATGATTTGGAGTCACCATCTCCAAGATAACCAGTATAACGAAGCTTGTGGGTTCTCACGGATCTTCTAAATATGGTCTCCATCGCACGTGGTTCCATTCCGCCTGCTGAGCCTTCGTAGTTCTTGTTGCACCGTTTTTTGTGCCCATTGTACCATTTGTGAAATTCTCTCTCGCTGAGAGATTTCTTATGTTTCAGACACATGTTGCAATGGTTGGACAGAATTTCTACATCTATCACTTTGGACTTCTTTCCAGCAACTGACAGGACTGTTCCAATGCCATTCTTACTTGCGAAGCCCCTCCTTTGCCATGTCCCATCACATGACACTGTGATATCTGCTGCTTCATCTACGTTTACCTCAGATCTCAGCTCATTGCCAGCATTTTTCATTGACTCCTCTGAACATGTCTTTGTAGCAGAGTGGATTTTCTGCAGATGTGAGTTCCATGTCCTCTCACTAAGGTTGCATGGGATATCCATAGCACCACAAAACCTTTCAAGATCCTGATGATGGCCACCAATAGCACATGTAGCAACAACTGCCCGGTTAGTTGTTTCTGCATACGGTTTTGTAGAACTTGCAATAAAGTTTGAGGTTTTTAGTTCTGACACATGACCACATGATTCACACTTGAACTTGAATGTTGATGCTAATCCCTGTCGTGCTTCTTTTACAGTCACAGAACCGATGGAATGACACTCGGGACATGGTAATGAATTTACAAATTCAAGCATATTGCGAACATCAACAAAACGCGTTCCACTGGGGATGTCATCAAATTCTATTGAATCGATAGATTGGTTCAAACAGTCTATGTTCTGTAATTTTGCTTCCGATGGGCAACACTCACCCGTATTGTACTCTTGTTTTTGGTCTGAGCCCTGTTCATTACTTGCATTTGTATGAGCAGCAACACCAGCATCATCAGTTGCACTTGCAGATCTGCTTTCATCAGATTCTTCCTGTGATGTGATAATGTCCTCATTCTCCTTTGTCCACTTATTTCCATAGAATTTTCTTTTCCTCTTTCCATAAGCTTTCCTTGGTTTTGCTTTTCCCATTTTGAAATAATTATGCAACTTGTACTAGGGCTTTGAAAGAACTTTCCACTACTATCCAATAGTACACTGACCACATATCCCTAAATCCCATTCACCTACACACTAAAACAATGCACACAGCAGGGCCAGGGGCAATCCCTGTGTAAATAAACTTTCCTGGGCAGTAGGGAGAATCAGTGGAACTTCCAGGTGACTGTGTGAGAGGTGTGCTGTGATTGGACAATTTTGGGAGAGTTGAGGCTTATTGACCAATCACATTAGGGGTAAGAAGACTTTGTCTGTTTGTTTGCAGTTTCTGGACATTGGGTAGGGAGAATTTCAAGAGCTTTCTTTTGGTGCAAAAATCATCCAAATCGGACATGTTTGAGGAAAGTTAAAGCTTTTTAAGGTTTATGAATATATAATTAGATGCGGATTACGTGAAATAGGATGAATTTTGGATGTGTCTTCATTCAGAAAAGCTTGATTTTGGAGGATTTTGGGGCTGAATATATGCTTGAAACTTGGTGACATGATTTTAGGATAGTTACTGTTTGTGAATACGCAATAATCTCAATATGGCATAGTTTTTGACAAAATGTCAAAATTTTATGCATTGAATTGTACAGGGTTGCCTTAACGAATCTTCGGAATAACGAACCTTCGGAATAACGCCACAAATGTTCGGATTAACGAACCCTTTTTCATTTTCGGATTAACGAAACTCTAGGTATAGGGAATTTGTGTGTTTCGGATTATAACGAACCTTCGGAATAACGAACCTTCGAAATAGCGAACCTTCGGAATAACGAACAGCACCCGCCTTATTAATAGCACCCCCTGCATTAATATCATGAGCATTGTCTATCATAGTGGTTTCGTTCTGTGTGCATAGTATAGCTCTCAGAGAGGATTCCAATTTCCATAGAAAAACAGAATAGGAGAAATATCTCGTATTTTGCGAGATAGTGATATTACGAGAAACGACATATCTATACCCATAAAATTATTAGGGGAGGCGATGATGTGATCCCCTCACACTGTTCCCATAGATCTGCACCTATGGATATCCGCTTCCTTTTAATTCTTGACATACTATCGATTAATCAGAGTAACTTTACTAACCCAGCAGTGAATCTTTTTTTAATGAAAAAGATTATATCAATTAGATACTATTACATTGTACTTGGATAAGTACATAATACTGATGTCATTTTTCCCTGCATAATCCAATGTGCTAGATGTGAGGTTAGGTAAAATTTGGTAAATGCGTTTAGAGTTAATACCACTATCCGATGAATATCAAAATTTCATTTGCCTAAACCGTAACCTAAAAATCCATGTTCCCGTAAGAGAAATGTTCATGTTACTCCCTTTCTTGTACAGCAATTTCTAAAGTAACTGATGCTTCAAAGCTGTGCTTATTATCAAAAGGAAGAGTCATTTCGTACCGATATGAAGAGCCTATGCTACGGCAACAGCATCACTTTGGGAAGGAACCAATGAGAACACGAATAATCTCTATAGAAACTACTAAAGAAGTGACAAGTGATGGATTGAGACCGGGGTTTTAGAGAAAGAAATGATAATTTAAGTTATATTTTTGGTTCTTTTAATTGTTGTTCTATAATCGTGGGGAAAATATGTGTGATCTTATACCGTTTTTCTTTTCATGGTGTTCTTCCAATTTCACACATATTCACACGCAAATATGGACTTTGCAATATAGAACATCAGACAAAATAAAGTGGGGGATGTTGCATAAAAAAAACAGACTTCAGTTTCATGAAGTTTTATACGTTTAACCTAATAGTGATAATAAAATGAATAAATATTTTCCAATTAGCTACGGTCACATTATACCAACACATCTGTCGGTAGTAAGGGGTAAATACAAATTGGTGTCGGGTGACCACATTTATCTTTTGATGGCCCGATCGGACAACACAGATTCAAAATGTATTGTTGCTTTGGGTGCTGTTCGTTATTCCGAAGGTTCGCTATTCCGAAGGTTCGTTATTCCAAAGGGTCGTTAATCCGAAACACACTAATTCCCTATACCTAGTGGTTCGTTAATCCGAAAATGAAAAAGGGTTCGTTAATCCGAACATTTGTGGCGGTATTCCGAAGGTTCGTTATTCCGAAGATTCGTTAATCCGAAAATGAAATTCGGAACAATGAACCTTCGGATTAAAGAGCCTTCGGAATAACGAACCTTCGGAATAACGAGCTGTAACCGTTGCTTTTACTTTTTTCGGACCACCAATTTTTAAGATTTCAGGATTTTGGTGGCTGGAACTGGCGACCAGCCACCAGACAAAAAAAAAAAAAAAAAAAAAAAAAAATTTGTCGAGCCATGTGTTAGTTCATAGGCCTACACAAGAACATCGTAAAAAACATTATCCAGTGATGGTATTAGTGCAACTACAAGCCAGAGTCTTCGCTGTCATCTAGGTTGATGTGCTTAAACATTTTGTTTTTTGTCCTTTTTCATATCCTCTCATGTCGGGCAAGGACGTCTTGTGGTAACTTGTGAGTGTATACAGTTCCGGGGGACGATTAATACCGTGACGTCATCTTGTAAAAAAAAAAATAGAGAAAATTAGCGAAATTTCACAATTCCATAACTTACCCATTTCTTAATCCGATTTAAATCAAATTTTCACTGTCGTGCCTATAAAATTCATATCTTTATTTTCAGAGATAATAACTTTTGACTCAGTGTCTAGTCCGCAGAGTTGTCCTTTAATACGGCTCACGAAGATAAACTTTCCAAACAAAAATTGAATTCTCTCAAAGTTTCATATTTGAAGCTAGATCTTGCTCCAAATTCTTGAACCGAAACGAGAGCTTAATTACATTTCAAGTAATGTTGATAGGTATGTTTTTTCCCTATTATTGCCGACTATTCACTTGACCTGATTCTAGTAACTTAGGATTGACCGTATATTAGCAACTAACGGATACCATACAACAAACCTGCCACTGTTAATTCTATCGAGGCTACTGACAACCCGGCGGCTCATAATGTCAATGGCGGCTTTTGTCGCTGGACATGAGTGAGTTAATCGAGTTCGAGAGACTTTGGACTACTCGGAAGAGCTCAAATTAATGCACATAATTGCCAGGAAGCCAAAGGAACGCTGGCTATGCTAGTGCCCCACTTGGTCACGCACTAAGAGGGGTGGATTTAAGTATATCTACCTAAATGAGCAGGGACCTCCCTGCTACGAGATAGTGTAACTTCCCGTAGGATTAAACCATGACACACACCGGGTTCCGTTATAAGCAATGGGTTATTACTTGATTTTAATGGGGGGGGGGGGGGGGGAGGGGTCGTGTAGGCGGAGGGCAGCTGGTTGCGAGGACTGATTTAACTCAGGGTGATTTCTCTCCGTGTTCAAGGTACGTTTCATGAACAGAGTGAGGCCTGTGAGGTGAAATAGATAAGACTGTTGGCATGTTCATTAGATACGAACAAAAGCTATACTGTACGAGCTGAAATTTTCGCGGTGGTTTTATTTTCGCGAATTTCGCGAATCGCCTTTGAACCGCGAAAATAACAACACACGAAGATAACAACGCGCGAATAACTAAGTTCAGTTAGACTCTCGCATTCGCGAAATTAAAAACACGCGAAAATGTCCTCCAAGTAGCAATTCGCGAAAATATTTGTACGCGAAAATTTCAGCTCGTACAGATTAAAGTCATTGAATCTTTAACCTTAACTTCTTTTGTAATAGCAGTGATGTTGATCACTTACGACAGTATGATCAAATACGATGGGGATGTCTTGTTAGACCCACAAAGTCCCATCATCCAATTAATTTAGACAAAAAACATGAACATTTGCTTTTTAAAGCGATTACATTGGCCGATTTAAAGCGATTACATTGCATTGGCCTATATTATCACCATTATGGCCTACAAAATAGGTGCCAGGTTTGGTTCCCTCGTATACAAGAAATTATACATATTCTTTAAAACTGTCCAAAGATAAATGAAGGTACGTGTCTTGAACGATGAGAGCATCTTTTTGCAGATGTCGTTTGATTAAAAAGCTTGTCAAACGTGAACGGTCACAACTTTCTTCCCCTTTGATTTAAATGAAACTTCATAATGAATCTTTTGAAAGTTTGTTTGGTTGATTTGACTCTTAAGTTGATATCAGAATGCACATTGGTCCTGTAAGACCTATAAGAATGACCTCTGACATGTTGGAGGTATATAAGTGTCTTCTAAACATTTGTTTATTATTTTCTTTAAAGAAGAAATCCACCCCAAAATGAATAAACTTCAAAAATGTAAAAAAAAAAAAAAAAAGAGAAAAATATTCCCTACGAGATGATACAAAAATGACTAAAATCGGATAGTAAATGAGGAAGATATGACATTTTGAAATGTCCTTTTTTTTTGGAAAACATTTCTTCACCAGTCCTTACGAGTATTCAAATGAGTGAGTTGATGATGTAATACCCTCACATTTTTTCGTGTTCGTTTTATATGAATTCTGAAAATTGTTATTTGTAGCCTCATACAAGTAAGAGTCTGTTCCGATACTAAGATAAATCAGAGTTAACATTTTGTTCTCTTTTTAGTTTGGGTGGCGGAAAAAGCTGAAATATAAGATTTTCGTTATTTCTGTATAATATTTATGAAATGAAAAGAAAATTGTGAGAACATGACATCGTCAGTTTGCTGATCTGAATATTCATAAGGACTGGTCAAAAATGTTTTCCTAACAAATGTGAAATTTCAAAATGTCATATTTTTTTTATATTTCTAATTAGATTTTGGTCATTTTCGTATCATCCTGTAGGAAGCATTTTTTTCTCTCTTTCTTTTGAAGTTTATCTATTTTGGGGGTGGATTTTTCTTTAAGGAGATAATTATTCTTGTGATCAACGACATTGTGAGAAAACGTAACGTTTCGCTTGAATGTTGTGAGGTCAGATTTAACCGAGGCGTTCTTTGGGGGAAAAAAAAGAAAAAAAAGAAGAATCGTTATAGTGATGAGTCAGCAGCGTGCCGTTGTTCCGATACTGTCGCTTTGGATTCTAAATATCAGAGTTTTCCGCTCATTGCAAACTGTCATTATTTATCTATTTATGTATCCATTTTTTTTTTGGGGGGGGGGTTGGGGCGGGGTGGGAGGTTGGTGGATATGAAGGGCTGGTTTATCATTACTGACATTATTGTGATTTTACAGACTAATGATCAGTTAGCATAGTTCTGGTTTTCGCTGAGTCAGCATCTCACAAACTGTCCCAATTTATCACTTTCTGGAATCCGAATAATCCAATGTGATAAACTATGGGCCTTTCAACACGTACCAAGTTGCTTAATTACAAACTTGTTTGCAATTAAGTTTCAAATCACCGTCCGTTCACACGCAGGAAGAAGCTTTGTGGATTGATGCGGTTTTGAATATCAGAGCGAGGAGGGGAGGTGTGGCTTCTTTCCAAGTTTACGTCAATCACTCATGTAGCCTGTGTAGTAGCGTGGGTTTTCTCCGGAAGTGATTGAATGGTCAGGTAAGTTCCGCCCCCCCCCCCCCTCCAAAAAAAAAAAAAAAAAAAAACTTAATTTTGGAGGTCAGTCACGTTCACATGCTAGTTTCGTTGCTTAATTGTGGCGAAACGCGATTGAAAAACACCTAAGGACCTGATTTGAATCACCCTCCCTACTCCAATTTCCATTCACACGGCAAAATTTGCGTAATTATAAACTTGATTTGAGTTTACTTAATAATTACAAAATTGTTTCAAAATTAAGCAATCTCGGTACGTGTGAATGTCCGGTTTATTTCTGCTGCGTTTCCTTTTGGTGAGGGGCATGGAATGGGGGTGGGGGTAGGGTGGGGAGGGAGTATAGGGAGTGAGATGAAGGTTTTTTTTTTTTTCAAGGTTAGGCAATAATGAAAAAAAAAATAGTTCATTATTTAAGTTTCTTTTTAAGCACCAACGACATTAAAATTGAAAAGAACGAAATTGAATTTGCGATTGACAAAGATTAAAACGAAAGCAGAGGACGGCAGGATATAAACAAAGTGGGACCCCCTGACTTTTAGAGGTTAACGTTAGGACCCTTTTTTTTTTTTTTTTTTTTTTTTTTAGCTTTGCTCTTGGACATCCCAGCCATTTCATAACCGATTTTGTAACCTAGCAAATGAACATTTAATTCCTTTTAAGAGTGTAATACAGTATTGCATGCTCTTTACTATTTCATATATAAGTGGTTTCTAATTAACTTCCAAAAAGTTTAACCTGAATCCCCTTATCTCGACCAAAACTACCAAAACCACCTTTAACTGTATCCCTTTAACTACGAAGTAGTTAAAAAGGACAAGTCCGCCCTCATAGACATGTGGATTGAGTGATTGCAGCAATATAGAATACAGCAATGAGAGTTTGAGAAAAATCGGACAATCCGTTCAAAAGTTATATGCATTTCGGAGGTTTCTGCTCAATTGCTGCGTTATGTATGAGAAGACCACTACAGGTGTATGATGTCACATGTGAAGAACAATATAAAGAAGATTATAACGAAAATTCATTTTTTCTTTTTTTTTTCTCGCATAATAAAAGAACGCTTGACTTGCCACTTTGAGAAGGCAGGGGTTATAGTATAATCCTTAACATACGTCAGTGACAAGTCGAGGAAATGTGCACTTAAAAAAAAAAGTGAAATTCTCTTTATATTTAACTTGTATTGTTCAACGCACGCGACATCATACATGCACTGTAGTAGTCTTCTCAGCCAGCAGTGACTGCACAGGTACTTTAAAAAATCATAACTTTTTAACGGATTGTCCGATTTTCCCCAAACTTTCACTGATGTGTTCTAGTAATATTGCTGCATTCACTTAACCCACATGTCTACGAAGGTGGATTTGTCCTTTAAGGACACTGAAGTCTGAAGCATGTGACTCCATCATATTATCATTTGCTGCGGTGCCAATAAATCATTATCATGCAAATTGTGTAGAACGCCTTAGCCAGAATTGTGTGTGCTTTAATATTGTCTTCACTCTCATGGAATAACTTGTGTTTAATTGGATCAAATTATTTTTTTTCAATTCAAACCTGTGTCAAGGCGAGGCTAAAATGAAGGACAGTTTACAATCAGAACGCCTACGAATACAACAATCCGTATTCTGATAGGCCTATATTCATAAAGCAGAAGAGGTAATTGATAATTAGGAAATTAGGTCCAAATGTATAAAGAAAGAGAGTGAAATGCATGAATCCATGAACAGAAATGACACAATCAAAACTGCACTTCACAATAGAATTATATGGCATCCAGTCATCGTTTAATCTCACATGAAAGGGAAAATATAGATAAATGAGTGACATGATAATCGACGTCTCTCATGAAAGACTGTGAAAACAAGAAAACAAAGCAGAAGCTGAAAATAAATGTTCTGTCGTTTCATCGCTTAAAACTGGTGGATAAACAATATAGCGTACATTATGATGGTGGGACAAACAATTCAAAATACTAATGGATCATGTTTTCATATTTTAGTTGACATTCATCTTCAAATCCCGATGATAGAAAAAGCAAACAAATTTAGGACGAATATCTTGAGCTCCTACTATTGCTAACGTAAATTGACACACAGTGTGGGGAGAATGCGGCAATTCTGTTGACATCATTGACTTGAGAACAATGCGTTGGAATTGAAGACATTAATTCAGCTTGTCAAGGAATAACCTGGCGGAGGAAAAAAATGAATATGAGGGCTCATTTCATATCATTAAACAAAAGGCCAAAGCCAATTTTCAGCTATTTACCGGAAACGAATAATTCATTAAATTGTAAGGTCCAAGAAATGTGCACGATTTGTTACAGTATCCTAAAGGTCATTTGTCTGAAGATATCAAGTATGCAATTTTGATGTTTGAGCAACTTCCGCAGGCCACTATTGCGTAATTCAAGAACTGTACAGCGAATTCAAGATTGGTTGTGGGAAAAAGAGTATTTCAGTTTATGAATAACCCCTGCATAAAATTGCTTGAATAAGCAACATGAACTTTCCATAAAGGATTACTATCAATGTAAACATGATTTTGTTTGTTTGTTTATTGCTTTTATTTAAAAAAAAAAAAACTATTATGGTTTAACTGCAATCGGTTAACTAATACTGTGCGTTGGAGTCATTTTATTGTTTGGCTGAAAACCATTCCGTTTTCTTTTATTTAGATTAACTGACTATCTATAACATAAACATACATATTATATGACATAAATATTAATCAATATTATTATGTATTATGTAACCATATACATCACAATATCACAAGAAAAGAGGGTTTACATGTAACCTGTAATTATAATCCTGTGGACACAGCACGTCATATATTGCGAGTACTTTCTGTCTAATACATGAAGATACACATTTTCTATGCGGAACATCGTGCTAGGCAGAAAGGGAATAGGCCATTATGATGGAAGTTCAGTCCAAAAAGTCCTTGATATTTCCGTATATAACTGGCAATGATTTGCAGCCACATGCAGACAATTAAGGAGACGATACATTTTTCTTCGCGCAAACCTTTGATTGTGACGAGGGGCTATCTTACTTGGTATTTAACATATTGGCCCGAATTCACAACGGTGGTACAAATTAAACCATGGTTTAAACCATGGAAAAAAACCATGGAGCGCCAAGTGTCGCATGGAATATTTCGTTACGAAATCACTCATTTCGTCGATGAAATGATTATTTTGTAAGTAAATGAACATTTTGTCCACGAAATGATAATTTCGTTAGCGAAACTGTCATTTTGTTGACAAAATGACCAATTTCGTAATGAAATATTCCGTGCGACACTTGGCGCTCCATAGTTTTTGTCCATGGTTTAAACCATGGTTTCATTAATTGTACCACCTTCGTGAATTCGGGCCATTGGGTTTAAAAAAAAAATATGAAAGTGAAAGAAAATTCTAATATACGACAGAGACAGAGGGAAGAAGAACAACAAGGTTTCACACCTTTATCTACAGTAGACCAGTCCGATATTTACCACTTTTTCCTTATATTACCGTTAGATAACAAAATAAATGGGAATATTACATATTTTTCTCTTCCCTTTTTTGACAAACAAGCCTGTTATAAACTAATTTGATGTTGATGATGAGAATGAATTCCTCTACAAAACCCAAGTCATTCGGATGTTAACACGCTGTCTTTAACATTTAGAGGACTAATATTTCGTTATTCGCGTAGATTTAGAGACGCTTGAAATGTTTGAGCATGGTGGAAAAAAAAAACTGTACATAGATTTTTCTTAAAGGAACTCTGAGCGAAGTTTTAGCAGAACCAGACCTTTGCAAATTTCAGAACTAGAGTAAAATAAGTCTACTAATAGATATGAAATTTTACGACGGACTCCGAATCTTTGGTGTACTTTGTATAACATACACAATGTATGTCAATCGTGCGTCTATGTAGAATACGCTTGCATGTGTTAAACTATACATACGAAGGTAAAGGCAATTACATGCGACTTAAAGTCCACCTTCATAGCATGAGAGAATGCAGCAATATTAGTAGAACTCATTAATGACAGTTTGAGTAAAATCAGACAATCCGCTTAAGAGTTATGTTTTTTTTTATTTCAATCCACGATTGCTTGATGTGAAGCTTGTGATGTCATATATGTGTTAGTAGAACGATATAAAGAAATTATACAGAAAATTCAACATAATTTTACTTTTCTACAATAATAAAGAAGCACATGACTTGCCTCTTTGCGAGGCAGGGGGAGTAACATTACCCTTAACATGTGTCACTTACAGTTGAGGGCATGTGTATTTTTTTTTTACGAAGAAATTTTGTGGAATCTCATATCATTCTACGCAAGTGACATCCAACTGCAGTACGCTTCTAGCCCAGCAGTGACTTCACAGAAACTTTAATAATTAAAAACTTTTGCAATCCACATGTATATGAAGGTGGACTTGTCCTTTAAGGTTAATGACATGACGAATCAAACGAACGCGCCTTGCGGAATGACATATGGTTGGCATCGACTGCTTACTGTACCATTTACTCATCAGGGATTAACCACAAAGGGTTGGTATATATAGGGCTCTCCCTTTGTATTACTAACGACCATGCACTTAATCGGAGCACTATTATTAGTAGGCCTACATTACTCCCTTTGGCAGTAATGATGACGTAATTTTCTCACAAGTCTCTCTATGCAAGGGCCGGGATATAACGCGCCATTTGCCATTAATTCCGATAATCTGAATTTATCGCCATTAAACTTAGTTTTTCGACCGGGGAAACTTAGTTTGTCGCCGAAAACATTGTATACAATCGACAAACTCAGGTTTTCGGGAGAAACTCTGCTTATCGATGGAGAAACTAAGTTTATCACGATAAACATAGCTCTTCACTTGATAGATAGATAGATAGATAGATAGATAGATCGATAGATAGATAGATATTGGTTTATTTCATCAAAAAGAAAATAGATAAACTTAGTAAACTTAGTTTTTCGATAATTCAGTTATCTATAGTGCGGGGGGGGGGGAGAGGCAGTTGCTGCTATAAGTGCAGTTAAATATGACAACTCTTAAACTGGGTTCCTTACTGCATTTTAGGGCAGTGGACTAACAAATGTAATGCAGTTGCAGACCTCCAAACCTTCATGAATGAAAAAAGTAGGATGTTTTGGCTCGAAAATAGGAAAGGAAGAGCACTTCCCATAGAAGTGTGTAATAAAATATTCTCAAGAAAAAAAAGGCAAGTCCTGTTGAAACAAGAGCCCCGAAATGGTCAAAATTCAGATTCTTTTCTCGAAATTCGAAATGGTTGGGAGATCTGCCGGTAGATCTGACATCTGTTTAAAACGTATTCTTTAATTAGTTCCAGGAGAGTGCATATTTGTTGCAATTATTCAACTAGAGTGCAAGAAGTATTGTTCCTAATAATTTCGTTCATTTTGTCTTTGACAATTTTGTGACTGGCAAGGGAATGACGTCATGATCTCATCTCATTTGAATATCTGTTGGATGTTGTTTACAGGAATCAATGCTGTAAGACGGCCGTAGTCGTGTGTCGATGGCACTGTTCGAACTATCCCACATCAGTCGTCGCTGACAGGCAGTGACACCAAGAGTTTGCACGTATTTTTTTCTTCTTTTGATTCAGGTGAGTGTACAAGAAAGCGAAATCACGAAAACAATGCCTTTGTAATCCAAATATAAAGAGCTTTCAACCAAAGGTTTTAAATTCGTTGAAAAATGATGGATTTAGTGCCTTTTGGTGGCAAGCTCTTCATAATTGTGGATGGAGTGCAATCTGTCAAAATCCAGCAACACATCAGTGAAATTATTAGAAGAGTATTGGGGAATCCGTTCAAAAGTTATGCAACTTTAGAGTTCCGGTGCAGCCATGATCGCTAGAATCAAAAGACCACTACTATTCATGACGTCACTGCTGGTCAGCCACAGAACTTAATTACAAAGAGAATGTGCATAAAGTTTCATATTTTTATTCGATTTTGAAAGTACACATTCCAATACTTGTTGTGATATTATATAAAGCATAATATTATCTTCCTGCTTTCTGGAAGAGGGAAGTCAAATGCGCATTTAACATACCAGAATGAAAATTATATTTTATTCTGTTTACATTCTACGAGCTATGTGCATTCATCTGTAACTCCTTTCAACCAATTTACCCTCAATCTGTAGACCGTAAATCCACTCGATGTACAAACCACTAAATGACTATACCCCGATTATCCCTAACAACATATAGAAAGGCTTTTTGTATAACCTCTTTCTCTGCAGGTACTGTGGACAGTGTGTGGGATGTTATGGGGCTTTCTATGGTACACTCAGGACTCAAAGATGTTGGTACTTTAGCTGTCCTTACCTGCATGACGCTCATTATATTTATTGTCTCTATTGTATGCTTGTTAGTCCACATGAAAATGGCACTAAACTAATTCGTAAGTGTTGTTGTTTTCTTGGCAGGTAACCACAGGCGTCCCGCTGACGGATTAAAAAAAAAATGGTTCTAGGATGGGCACGATACAATCCGTTTAGAAGGAAGTTTTGTCGGCTAATTCTTCTGGTCGTCATCATCCTGAATTTTGGCATCGCGATCCTATTCCCCAAGAAAGTCTTTTCTGATGGAATGGCGCGAAAGTTGGTCGCTGACCAGGACTTACCCAGGAGCACGTCTGCAGTAGACGAGCGAAATTCAACAGTTGGTGGCGCTCCATCGATTACTCCGAACTTGACCGTGCACGCCATGACGACGGCGAAGTACACCAGTGGGGGCCCCGTCACTGAAGGCACGAAGCATGTCAATCCGCACAACTTCAAGTACGTCTACAACGAGCCGGATAGGTGCGGGAAGGGAGAGAATGCTAGCGACGCGTTCCTCCTCGTTTTGGTCTTGTCGAGTCCTGATCATTTCAAACAGCGTACAGCTATTCGCGACACATGGGGCGGCGTGGCCAATGTAGATGGCCACGATGTTCGCGTCCTGTTTCTACTTGGGCAAAATAGTCCCGCCAACGGATTGTTGGAGTCACAAGTGAGAGCAGAGAGTGAGCAATTCCACGACATCGTCCAGGAAGATTTTATCGACTCGTACGAGAACCTGACTCTGAAGACGATCGCCGGTATGAAGTGGGCGATGACCTTCTGCCCCAAGGTCGCCTACGTCATGAAGGCGGATGATGACGTATTCTTGCATATTTATAACTTGGTTTGGTTTCTGTCCAATCAGACGGCCAGTACTCTGAATAACTACATTCTCTGCGCGAGGTTTGCGGGGGTGAAGCCCATTCGCGATCCCAAGAACAAGTGGTACATGCCCCAAAGCCAGTTCCCCGGTGATGTATTCCCAGTCTACTGCTCAGGTCCCGGCTATGTGATGTCTTCCGACCTCCCCGCAGTGATCTACGAAGCCTCTCTGGACACTCCGTTCATACGACTCGAGGATGCCTACGTGGGGGTTTGCCTCAAGGGTCGCGGCGTTTCTGTCATGAATCACGAAGGTTTCTACTTTGCTGCACAGTTGTACTCATTTTGTGATCTACGATCGACGATGATTTTATGGCATAATACAAGACCAGATAAGATGCGGAAATACTGGGCGTCTCTTTTCACAGAATCTTGCGAAAAATAAAAGCCATCTCGTATGACCAGAGGCAATAATTCAATTCAACTTATTTTGCAGTATTCATTCAAAGTGGGTTTATTCAATGACTAATTCATAGTTGCAGCGAAGCATATTGGAAAAAAACCCTCAGAGTTAGTCTACAATTGTTCGTCTTTCTAATTGCTTTTACAGAAGTGTGCAGTCCGACCTTCCGCAATAGCACGTCAACAAATTCCAGTTTTTGCAGCAAATGTAACAGTATTCCCGTATATTACATGAGACATGTTTTCTTGAATACAACTCAAAATATGCAAATTAAACATGTGACGACGAAATCGTCTGGTAAGACACCTTCCGAACAGATCACTGAAACTCCGTGAAATGAAGACTCAGTTCATCTCAACTGTAGAGTTTAGTTAACCTAGATAGTGCATTATGGTGACTTTTCAGGGGCAGCATGGTTGGACGCTGCTACATTTTTTCCTTTCAGAAGACGATGATACCTAGGCCCGAATTCACGAAGGTGGGTACAACCTTTGTCAATGGTTTAAACCATGGACAATGACAGTAGTTTTGTATGGGGCGCCAAGTGTCGCATGGCCTATATTTCGTTACGAAATGACTGTTCTCTTATGGCCCATGGTTTAAACCATGGTTTGTGTTTGATCCATGGTTTAAACCATGGACGAAGAAATCATGGACAAAGATTGCACCACCTTCTTGAATTCGGACCTTAGTGTTTATTTCAGTAAAGACAATAGGACAACTGTGAAAGGCGTATATCTTTACATTATCTTATTTGAATTGTGGCTGCGACCAAAGTTTGTGTTGTGAAAGCTATATATTCACGCTAAGATTCCTCAATATTCTTATTTTTTGTTTTGTCTTGTTTTATTTTTGTTTTTAAAGGGCCAAGAATTATCTTTATCAAATTTGTACTTTTCTATTTACATGCAATTACTGTTAATGTTCAAGTTAACTTGAACTTTGTTTGGTATACCGCTGTTACCCTCGCTGGATCACCAAAGAACGTTCTTTTAGGTAGCTGTTCTTTTGACAGCAGATTCGTTTACCTAGTTTCAAATTCATTTCACGATAATTTACACAATTTTAATAATAATGATATTTATCTCCTATATGGCGACGAGGGGTGACATAGTGGTGCCTTGTATCCAGTGGAAAAGGCGCTCTAAAATATTAATTATTAATAGTAGTAGTAATGGCCAAAGTGTATTTATTACAAAATAAGGCCAAGACTGCATCACGGAGAAACTATTAATTTCTACTTGTCACGTCAATACAAACATAAAAACGATCATACAAACAAACAAACAGAGCGTTCATTTTGAGTAGAAATATCCGCGGATAATATTGAAAGGTACACGTACCGAGGGCCACAAGAGGGCGCATGTATATATATATATATATATATATATATATATATATATATATATAAATATATATATAATTATATATAAATATATATATGAAGAGTTTGTTTGCAAAAACCGATAAGTCCATATTTGCCAAATGGAGATATTTCCGATTAAAGGTTAAGAAAACTTTTACTTCTTTTGACCATAACTTCAAAAATATACCTTTATAATGTAATGAACAATATATCATTTAAAAGGTATTATTTTGTACTTTATGTCAGAGATCGTGCTTCAAAATCTTCAAAAATGGACTTATCGGTTTTTGCAAACAAACCCTTCATATATATATATATATATGTATATATGTATATATATATATATATATATATATATATATATATATATATATATATATATATATTATATATATATACATATACATGTGTACTGTATATATGTACGGCACTGATGACAATAATGATCACCACAGTCATCTTCGTCAATGCAAATCTAAATATCAAACAAAATATTTTACACCCAGCTTTCCATCAAGCAAATTCTGTCTTGAAAAGATCCGTATGTCGTAGCCAGGAGCACTTACAGGCCGAATAATGACACGAAACGACTGTGACCAAGATTGACACTTTTCGAACATTTCGACATACACGCCTGACGAATCGGTTTTATCCAGACGTTTAGAACATGGCAGATGCTTAAGCATGGATCCGTGTCACAGGCGCCGTCCTAAAATCCAACGTCGTTTTGCTTTTAATGCTCAAAATGGCTGAAAACGGACACTCGTTTGATAAAACTAAAGTATTGACAACTTCTAAATATGACGTTATGCGCTCGTCACGGTGCTCATCAGACAAGAATATTATTTCACTATGCTGCACCATTGCCTTAAGTTTACGCATAGTTATGATTTATTATACTCTCTGATACCCTACTGTGAGGAAGAATGATGCGGGGTTTTTTTTTTCTTAATATTGTGCCTAATTGAGTGATCACATCTAAAATGCTGAATAGAGTTATCCCTATATACAAGAAAATAATATAATCGTGGCAATCGGAACTTTAATTTTCGAGGGATTATGTTCATATTAATTTTTCTCCAGTAGTTCATAGACCCCGTCGGAGACATGATTTGGACGAATACAAGAGTTGGGCATGGAACATGCACATAATCACCCATAAAAGGAAGACGGAAATAAGAGTGAAGATTATGAAACTAACCCCGGTTGCAAAATAATCTCTGAAATTAGTCACATTTTCAGTACCTATGTAAATATGATGATTGTTTTCACATTCCGTGGTGTGTTGTATTGTTATCGTTGAAGACTACTTTAAAGATAATATCATAAAAATTGTCTATATTATGTAATTCATGTGTAATGTCTTAGAAATGTTAACAGCGTGAACTCACGTTTATGTGTATCCTAATTTGGTATATACTCGGAAGATCCTGGATGGATATTGTTGGGTGACTAAAATGGGGGACTTCAATATAAAGGACAGGAAAAAAACAAACAAACAAACAAACAACGTTTAGATGAATTCACAGTTGATATATTTATTTTATTTATTTTTTTATTTTTTTTTTTGCTCCTGCAACAATTGCTCCGGTCGTATTTTCTCTAAGGACTGAAGGTTAGGGTTTAGGTTGTTATAGGATTTTAGGTTTAGTTTCATGTGAGGATTAGGATGAAATGTAGCGTTATGTTTGTGGGTGGAATTCATGGTTAGCTTGGCGTGCAGATATTTTATGGGAGCAATTCTCGCACGAGCTTAATGCCATGGAACCAAGTGTGTGTTATATCAATTGGTTCTAGGAAGAGTCCTTACAACAACAGTCTTCTATGGGTATTTTAAAGTGATGTGCTTGATGAGACCAAGGAGGTATTCATTTCTTCGTAAAGTGTAAACACGCAAAACAGTTTTGTTTAGATTTAAAGGGGATGGCTAGTAACTGATCAGTGGGAATCAGTGGGAATGCTGGGGGTGATTGTTCAAATCCTTGTGGGATTCATTTAAGAGTATATTATGATGTATCTATTGTTGTGTGAAAATTATTTGCTTCAGAATGGTCTCATATTCAAGTAATGTGCAGTTTTATGTTTCCAGGTTAGCATGCCTGTACAGTGACGGGGCATTAAACTGCACATTACTTGAACATGAGACCATTCTGAAGCAAATAATTTTCACACAACAATAGATATAATGTACTCTTAAATGAATCCCACAAAAATTGGAACAATCATCCCCCAGCATTCCCACTGTTTCCCACTGATCAGTATATAGCCATCCCCTTTAATGAAATCTTTTGCTGAATAACTGTAAATGATATCGACTTTATGTCAATGAATAATCATTTTTGATTGCTGTTTATGAGTCATAGAAAACAATCAGTTTAACACTCAAAACATCCTTATCCCTTATTCGAAATCAATATGTAAATGCGATTCAAGAAGACTATCGCAACAAGAATTTCAGGAGTTTTCAACGTTTGTTATCTTTAAAAGATTAACTACTGTACAACCGTCTAAAATTGAAAATCATTTCAATTTAAGAAATAACACTTGCGTATATCTTCGTCAATACCGTAATTGCAGAATTATATATAGTAATAGTAATGTTTAAGGTATGAACATTTCACATGTCACTGTTCTCTCTTGATCTATAGGAACATTCTCATTTATTAGAGAAGAATTAAGCTTCATTCAACATGTCCCATGATAAATTTGTCAAGACCTGGTAGCGGTAATTTACGGGAGATTGGTAAATATTCATATATTTTTTGCATCTTTTCACCTTCCCGTTATTCTTTTCACTGAATTTCAGGACTTTCAGGTGTGTTTGAAATTGTAACTCTTTTATAGATTTTGTACGTTCTGTTATTTCACTATGATCAATGAATGCATTACCAAAAATAAAATAGATCTAAGAAGGAGATCCCCCCCCCCCCCCATGGAATTTTCCTTGACGTTAACACTGTCACGACTGTGTTGTGATTTTCATCTGCTTCTTTTTACAAGCTTTTTATTGTCGGGGCAACAAACTGTTGAGAATAAAGTAACCTTTTCAATGTGTACAATTGCCTGTCGATTTCGTTTGGTTGTTTCTTTCTTTCTTTCCAATGTCGGACACTTGTCTTTAATGGAAACGTTAATGCAATAAAGCGCTGAACAGTGATGAATAAATAAAGACATTAACATGCCCTTTACTGTTATGGTGCGCATACACTTGGATATTGAAGATTATATACAATATATAATATATGATATCGTCGGTTGAGAATAATATCTCCTATATGGCGACGAGGGGTGACATATCGTGGCGCCTTGTATCCAGTGGAAAAGGCGCTCTAAAATATTAATTATTATTAGTAGTAGTAATGGCCAAAGTGTATTTATTACAAAATAAGGCCAAGACTGCATGCATCACGGAGAAACTATCAATTTCTACTTGTCACGTCAATACAAACATAAAAACAATCATACAAACAAACAAACAGAGCGTTCATTTTGAGTAGAAATATCCGCGGATAATATGATATTGAAAGGTACATGTACCGAGGGCCACAAGAGGGCACATGTATATATATATATATATATATATATATATATATATATATATATATATATATGAAGAGTTTGTTTGCAAAAACCGATAAGTCCATATTTGTCGAATGGAGATAATTGCGATTAAAGGTCAAGAAAAATAAAGAGAATAATAAGACATTTTTTGCTTCTTTTGACCATAACTTCAAAAATGTACCTTTATGTAGTGACCAATATATCATTTAAAAGGTATTATTTTGTACTTTATGACAGAGACCGTACTTCAAAATCTTCAAAAATGGACTTATCGGTTTTTGCAAACAAACTCTTCATGATATATATATATATATATATATATATATATATATATATATATATATATATATATATTATATGTACGGCACTGACAATAATGATCACCACAGTCATCTTCGTCAATGCAAATCTAAATATCAAACAAAATATTTTACACCCAGCTTTCCATCAAGCAAATTCTGTCTTGAAAAGATCCGTATGTCGTAGCCAGGAGCACTTACAAGCCGAATAATGACACGAACCGACTGTGACCAAGATTGACACTTTTCGAACATTTCGACATACACGCCTGACGAATCGGTTTTATCCAGACGTTTAGAACATGGCAGAAGCTTAAGCATGGATCCGTTTCACAGGCGCCGTCCTAAAAAGACTAGAAAACACAATAACATGAACAAAACCAGCATCTTAACACTAACAAAAGAAGAAGAAACAAAATACATATGATACAGTGATACAATAATTGATGACCGACTGTGTGCGCCTCCAGGAAAAAAAAACAAAACACCAAACTGATTGAACAGGTGAGTTTTGCGATGAGTTTTAAATGATTCAACAGAATGATGAGGCATTCTGAATATAAAGAGGGAGTTTATTCCAAAGGTGTGGGGGCAATGGAAGAGAAGGCTCGGTCACCATATTATGTAGAAGACGGAGTCTCGAGTACGCCATTTGAACAGTTCTAACAAAGTTTTTATGAACAAAATTTTCAGCCGCCTCGGGCCTTCGTCGGTGTATACAAAAGAGGCCAAAGGCGGGCCGGAAATTTTGTTGATAAAAACCTTGTTGGGACTGTAAATGGCGTACTCGAGACTTTTACTTCTTATTACAACATTGAAAGTCCAACATGTAGAAAACTCCAGAATTTGTATATGAAGTGTTTGTTCGCAAAAACCGATAAGTCCATTTAAGAAGATTTTGAAGTACGGTCTCTGTCATCAAGTACAAAATAATACCTTTTAAATGATATATTGGTCACTGTATATATTATAAAGATACACTTTTGAAGTTATGGTCAAAAAAAGCAAAAATTTTCTTATTGTTCTCTTTACTTTTCTTGACCTCCATTTGGCAAATATGGACTTATCAGTTTTTGCGAACAAACTCTTCTTATATATAATATGAAGAGTTTGTTCGCAAAAACCGATAGTCTATTTTTGAAGATTTTGAAGTATGGTCTCTGTCATAAAGTACAAAATAATACCTTTTAAATGATATATAGGCCACTATATAAAGATATATTTTTGAAGTTATGGTCGAAAGAAGCAAAAAATTTCTTATTATTCTCTTTATTTTTCTTGACCTTTAATCGCAAGTATATCCATTTAGCAAATATGAACTTATCGGTTTTTGCGAACAAACTCTTCATATATATATATGCATATTCATATGATTATACATATATATCATATGGAATGCACTTCGCCCTTTGAACATGAAAATATCAAAAGAGAGCCTTATTCTGGATTGTAGGCCTACCTTGCTTTATTTTAGATCCCAAGGCACAAGGTCTGGGGCACGAAAAAAGGGCTTCCAGGCAATGGCATAAAGTGGACCCCTTTGAAAACCAGCCTTTGGCTGATGAGTGTGTTCCACCCCATGAGTGGAAAATAGAAATTGAATTGAATTGAATTGAAGTTAAGGACAACGCCCTCTGATGTTTAACCCCACTCTCACAGCTCATTAATGGACAATGGAGAACAGACGATGTGGACAATGAGTGTCATTGGGGATGTTTGTAATATTTTGCAAACGAGCTGACTGACCTGTCAAGAACTCTGAGGTGGTACTCTTTGTTGTATGGCTGGTGGATTGTAATCGCCTCCCCGAGGAAGTTATGTTTTAGCCAGATGCGTTGGACTATTTTTTTGTTTTTTGTTTTTTGTTTCTGTTTTGTTTTGTTTTGTTTTTGTTTTTTTTTTGGTCTGTCTGCCGGCAAAATGACTCAAAAAGTTATGGGTTGTATGCAATTTTCATGAAATCTTAATATTGACTGCAAAAATGAATTATCGAATTTTAGTAGTGGTCAGGATTGAAGTCTAGATCTATGATAAAAAAAAAAAAACAATTGCAAAGAGTCTGTTGGTCATCGGTAGCATCCATTATGAACACTAGGTGGCGTGCTTGCTTTTTGGCTCTCATGGCCATTGTGCTATTGGCCAGAAAGTATTATGGCAGAAGCAGTCAGGGTGACGACTAGTTTGCAGCGAGGAGAGTATGTTTTGACTGTCAATCTCTACTGTAGTCTCTTCAGCTGTCCGCCCAGGCATTGCCAGGGGCAGGTGACAGAAGCTCTCCATCCAGGGGTTGTCCAGGAGCTGTCCAGGACCCCATTTCATAAAGAAAAAAGAATGATATGATAACAACTCTTCCTGGAATTTCATTTCATTTCATTCATTTATTTATGCACGGCACATACTTCAGCCCCGAAGGCTGTTCTTCCGCAGGTCCGTGCGGATAAAAAATACAACATAGATATACATTTTATACAGAAATGAACAAAGAAACCAAACAAACAAAAACAAAACTCATACTTAAAAACCGAAAAAAACATATAGAAAAAAACATATAGAAAAAAAACATAATAACATGTTGATGAAACTGCGGCACACATTTCGACAGAAACAAACATGATCAATCAAAGATAACCATGTACAATTATACAAATGATCGCCGTAGTTTAAAATGAAAGAGACAAAAAAAAAAATGAGAGTTCGGGAGAGAGAGAGAATGAGGGAGACAGACAGAAAGAGAAAACAGAGAGAGAGAGAGAGAGAGGAGAGAGAGAGGAGAGATAGGGAGAGAGAAGCACATACAAAGGGGGAAACTGAAAAGTTGTCAATTAACAGTTTCGGTCAAGTGCGTTTTTAAAGCTTACAAACGTTGGTTTTTGTTTCAACTCCAATGGTAACTTGTTCCAATGCATTGATCCAGAATATGTCAAACTTTTATGTTTGAAACAAGTCTTAATCAAAGGTAACACAAAATTTAACGATGAACTCCTTACGTTATAGCTGAAAACTTTAAGTTGAAACATATCAAGCAAATATTTCGGACAAAACTTGTGTGCAATTTTATACATAATTTGTAGGGTATGTTTATGTCGCCTCTTATCCAGTTTATCAATGGGGAGTGCTGTGTATAATAAGTCAGTTGGGAACCTAGCTTGTACGTTCAGTACTGCACGCAGTGATCTATTTTGAAGAATTTGGAGTCTTTGAATATGAGATTTCTTTATATTCCTCCACACAACATCACAATAATCTAATTTACTTTGAATAATTGATTTATAAAACAAAATGGCTATATCATCAGAAATAAAAGACCGAATTCGTTTCAACAAGTACAAATTTTTCACTGTACTTTTACACAAATAATCAATATGTTCATTACCATGACAATGGTCATGGTAACGACAAGAATCCAACTTCCTGATTGGCTGTTGCAATATATTGGAAGTTGCCATTCAAGCAAGAGTTGCTATCCTTACATCATTCTTTTATGAAATGGGGCCCAGGAGTTCTCCAAGTCGACTTCGCTGATGCAGGTTGGAAAGGAGATATATAGACCACCTTGGTACAAAGATACATCCTTGTTGTCTGATGGTGGTCATATCTACCAATCTTCCGCATCCAACAGGACATCTGGGGGTCGTTTCAGTTCGTCGGAGGTTTTCACCGACAAATTTGCTATCAGCAAATCAGACGCAAGGATTTCAGTAGCTTTTAACAGTTGTCAAGTGTAAATCATCGACAAAAAGTTTCATGAAACGGTCCCCTGATAGAAGAATGATTATAATATGCTGTGAGTTTATGACAGTTTTGAACGGGTATACTGGGAAGAAGTCATGGAGATGATATCAATACATTTTCCATAATTCTCTTCTCCTACATGATATACACTTGTACAAATAAATAAATATACATACGAGAATACACAAATAGCAACAAGATGTATATCAAAAGCAAGTCGTATCACAATGGATCCTCAAATAAGATAGAATTACACTTCATGCCCACAGTTACTTTCAATCTACCACATCTCTTTCTTCGTAAGAGAACTGAGCCATAGCATATCACAAATCGTGAAAGCACATGCATGTACCATTAAAAAAAAAGGATGGGAAGCCCTCCGCGTTAACTTTTTCCCTATTCTCCTTTGAGTGGCTGGAGAAAACCTATAGGCTATATGATAGATGTATATCTTACAAATTTTGCCAGTTAACTATTCTAAATCCAATTCAATATTCTAAATTCTGTCTACTGTTCAATTTGTTTCATCTATACCAAGTTATATCCATCATACATTCTAGATTTACTCACCCTTGACCAAAATTTGCGCAAAAAGAAATACTCAAAATGATGTCTTTTACACCATATTCTTTGACAAATACTAGTAGATGGGAATTATGCAGGTGAACTTGAATTATGGTATGCAACAAAGTGCATAATTTCTAATCAAAGCTCATTTCACAGACGGAGGAGCGATACGTCCCTTCCATAGCATTCCACACAGTCTTCTCATTCTCGGTAAGGTGAGAATCTTGGCATCTCTGCAAGTCCATGATGATGCCCAGCTATGTCATCAGATGAGGCTCCCCTCCCGTGTCATGCCCTGTTCCTGTGTACCATCTCTCCTTCCATCGTCCTCAGGTACTTCCTGCCCGAAGGAAGTCTTGGCTTTGTCGGGTGAGGGCGTGCTACCTCATTCTGCTACACCAGGGCACAGAACTCTTGTGTAAGAGTTCTGTGCACCAGGGCTCCATTTCATAAAAGATGGTAGGATGGCAACTCTTGCTGGAATGGCAATTCCAATAGCAACAGCCAATCAGGAAGCTGGATTTTTGTTGTTGCTATGACAATTGCCATTCCAGCACGAGTTGTTGTCATATCAACTTTTTAAGAAATGGGGCCCAGCTCGCAGGGTGGCACCAACGCCTCGAAATTTATTACCATTTTTTCATAATGCCTTAGTAACAAATCCATATTCATTCATACCCAACCCGTCGTTCCCATGATTTTCATTTAAGTAATCCAAAGCTTTTACTTGCTAAAAAATCGATTAGACATCACGGTCCGGATACATGGAACACTTTTCCTGAGGAGTTGAAACAGTGTGCCTCCTTGTTTTCATTTAAAGTAAACTTAAAGAAGCACATTTTATTACAGTATACTTCAAATACTAATTAAAAACAAATAATTCATATGATTAATGTTGGTCTCCCAAATAGCAACATCGCATACCGTTCCCTCTTTCAGCAAACCAATTCGATTATTCTACATTCCAGCATATCTGCCCTTCTGCACTTTCTAGCACTTGCACGCACATCCACCACCATCACGTTTTTCCCCTGCTATCTTCGCAGCAGAATTTGTATTGTATTGTAGTATTACGAACCTAGTATACGTCCCTACCTTTTCCTCTGGCCGGCCATCTTTTCAAGCTATGCTTACAATGGCGGCCTTCTGCATTATCGCTCCATAATTATAATTGTAATCCCCGCTGCATAGACATGCAAACTGTATATTGTATCATTAATTACCTTTTATATCTTTGTTTACGCAAGTCAAGCGACTCTGTTTTGAATCTATTTTGTATATTTCCCACATGTTCATGATCATGTGCCTTATGTATATTGATTTGCTGATTGATTTGTTGATTTGCAGAAAATAAAGTATCTATTAAACAAACAAACGCCTTGGCTGTTTGCTGTTGCTACTCTCGGTCCTCATCCGAGATTTCAGAAATCCCCATGCACAAACAAAGTCGGGAGGTAAGGAAAAAACAACTATAGAGAATATGAAAGAAAAAAAATGCAATCAACTGTTGTTGCTGTAGCTGAGCATGTATTTTTACCTTGATTTGATTATTCTTTTTCTTTTCTTTTCTACAGTTCGGTCTTAATTTTTTCGTTCCTTTTTTGCTTTGTTTTTCTCCTCAATAATTGAGGCTGGTTTCAGTTATACTTGTAGTTTGAGTCCTGATTTCATGATCATCCACTGGTGTAAGCAAGTGGAACAGATACCTTAATTAGCTAGGCGGCTGATGTCTAATACCTTGAACTCTTGGTTTATTTACGTTGATTTCATAAGAATTTAGATTACTATGCAATCACCTCGATGAACTTACCCACTTGACTGTATGATAAAGTTAATAACAATCTGACATATTTCCAAACTGGGAATGGAAACAATTACAAATTTATCCTTGTTGGATAAACACAAAGCTATGGGCCCTACTACATGTACTGTTACTGTAAGTACAAGCAGTGACTGCCATGACGGCACATATGCATGGAGTAACCAGAACTTTAGGAAGTAAGAACTTTCGCCGCGATTGCCTGATTTTTCCAATATTATTCTAGTCGACAGCGTACATAGGAATTGAACGTTGTGTGGTGCGTTGTCCATGACCATTGTAATGGCATGTTTCTCAGCTATTGTTTTTGATCCAGATCTATAGACATCTAAATGAATGTACTACATAGGTGTTACAAAAAAAAAATTTCCCGCTTTTGGTCTTTAATAGTTCAAAAACTATATATCAGATGACACTAACATTGATTCGAGCAATAGCTGAATAGTGTACAATTTTGTTGGAGGTAATTTAAAAATGAAAGCAAAAAAAGTTTCATTCAATTCAAGATTTGAAGGGTTTGTTTGCAAAAACCGATAAGTCCATTTTTGAAGATTTTGAAGTACGATCTCTGTCAAAAAGTACAAAATAATACCTTTTAAGTAATATATTGGTCACTACATAATATAAAGGTATATTTTTGAACTTAATGGTCAAAAGAAGCAAAAATTTTCTTATTTTATTCTTCATTTTTCTTGAACTTCAATCGCGAATATCTCCATTTGGCAAATATCGACTTATCGGTTTTTGCAAACAAACTCTTCATTTGTTCTTAAGTTTCAGATTTTGCTCTATTTTCAAAATTTTTGACAAAACTTTAATTTTTCACAAGGGTCAATCGGTGTGTATATATGGAATTGTGTGGTTGACACCCTGACAATGGTCCTGAACAATTACCAGGGTTTGAATGCTCTATTACAAATTCATAGGAAATTATACTATTTCTCCTAGTCTTTATTCATCCTGAAATTTAGCGTATGCAAGCACATGAAAACGTGTCATGTACATGCATCTTACCCTTTACCATGAATTCAGACTAGCAGTGCTCAGGGCAATCCATCTATTATTAATAAAGAATTCATGTGCCTTGGAGCAAGAGTCCAGAAGCCTAGTCAGCAGAGCTCTGAAAAGGTGATATTCGTGGTATTCATATCTATTGTTCAGGGTCATTGTAAGCACACACTCACATACTGTTCATTGGTTCCAATTTTGTACAGAAGGTTCAAATTAGACCAAAATTTTGAACATTTCAAGAATCATGAATTCAACAAAATTGATTCATGCTGTCCTATTCATATCACCTCCAACTAGATTGTACACTATTTACATATTGCTCATATCAATGTTATTGTTATCTGATGTATAGCTTTCGATCTATTAATGATCAAAAGTGATAAATGTTGTCGTAACACCTAGCACTTACACTACGTTGCACGTATGGGAAAAGTATGTGGGATGTCCACTCGCCAACAACACGTCGGTAGAGTTTGGAAGATGTCGATTTATTTTCAAACATTGAAAAAATTTACACTTGTCTTCCGAATAATCCTCGGAAGAGTGAAAACATATGGATGGGCAGCGCGGAGGTGTAAATTTTCACCTCGAAAATTGCTGTGCTTATATTTTCACCTCGAAAATAACTCGTAATAACTTACCATACTTATACGGACAAAAATGATTTTAGAATACGGCCACAAATTGATTCAGAATTATCTCCATTTCATCACTTACCGGTATGCTATTTTGAAGCTTTCAAAACGTTTTTTTTTTTCCCCCTTTCAATCATGTCTCGGCTGATAACCGTCCATAGATCTCAACTAGATCTACAGATGAGCCAAATACGACTGATAATGCCGATGAATGACTGACGTCACTGCCTAGGCCCGCACTGATGAGCTGCGCAACGCGCACCGTTACTACGAGGAGAATCCCCGAGAAAAAATCGCTTACGTCAAAATGTGTAGTAAGATTGCTTACTGGGCATGCGTATATGGGGAATCCCACGCATTGACATACATTATGTTTGCTGCAGCTACCGGCAGAGATGCTTTAAAACGTGCGTGTTTCCGTCCCTAGACATCAGAATCTTCTGTAAGGTGTCGAAGTAAACGCTGAAGTAGAGCAATCCGTGTAAAGCTTGCATCTCCAAAGAGCCCGACAGCAATCTCCTGCGTTAACTATGGGTTCTCTCACACAGTTTTTAAGCATTCTTTATCTGGCAGTGCATGTCATGGAGAACATCAAGGGTAAGCGATTTTAGACTTCTTTTTTTTTTGTCTTCATACTGATGCTGATTGGTTTAGATATTGTTGTTCAACTTGTTAATAGTTTGCCCAATAAAGCTTGCTTATGTCTATGCATGGTCATCTTGGCCTATATAGTCCATGGGCCAAGACCCGAAAAATGGGTTGTTGGTACCATCTGAGGTGGCACAACCTTTTTGGTGTCAGTTTGTTTGTCGGGCATAGATATGCTTATCAAGCTATGATAGCATTTCCAAATGAGTAGCTTAGTCATAATGAATGATTTTTAAACCAATTTGGTCTCGTTTTTATATCTCTATACTTCTGAATCGAAACTAACCGCTATACAAAGAAGAGCACTGTCTTCCGTATGTCCACAGGTGTTCTGTTGTAAACGCGGTGCGCTTAGTCTTTATTCAAGGCAGCGAAGGTAATATCCAAAGGGTTATGATGTCCACAGCTGTCACGCGGTGCGCTTAGTCTTCATCTAGACCAATGTACAGTTATCATATCTAAAGTTCCTCATAAAAGGGATTATCTATATTGTTTTTATACTACCCTATCAACAAATACATCAGTTTTAAACAAAAATCACTCTGTTCATTTACAATATTATTCATTATAATGTATCGTAGTGTACCGGTACACTGTTTTTGCATTATCTTATATTGTTGGGTGGAAATAAAGCGACATTGGCGTGGCATTGGCGTTTTAACCGTAGCGTTTTCGCCGGAAAATGATAAATAATTGAAAAATACGGTAAAATTCACGAGGAATTGCTTTTTTGTTGTTGTTTTTAGATAAAAGGATATACACTGTATCATACGCTTTGGATATTCCCTTCGCCGTCTAGAATAAAGACTAAGCGCTGTGGACATCATAACCTTTGGATATTCCCTTCTCTGCCTTGAATAAAGACCAAGCGCACCGCGTTTACAACGGAACACCTGTGAACATATGTTACCATAGAGCTGCATTTTACAGCTCTATGGAACATACAGACAGTGCTCTTCTTTGTATAGCGGTTAGTTTCGATTCAGAAGTATAGGGATATAACAACGAGACCAAATTGGTTAAAAATTCATTTATTATGACTAAGCTACTCATTTGGAAATGCTATCATAGCTTGATAAGCATATCTATGCTCGACAAACAAAATGACACCAAATAGGTTTTGCCACCTCAGATGGTACCAATATCTGGCCTAGCCCATGGACTAATAGGCGTACAGACAAATCATCTTATTTACACTCGAAAGCATGCAAAGAGACTCTAAGTAAAACTCTCATTATTTTTCCGTATTATGAGACTTTGCTATAACGACAAAAAGTCCAACTAATGAAAAAAAAATAAGAAAAAACAAAAAACAAAAACCCAGCATGACTGCTGAACGCTGTAATGTTTGCATCTAGAACGTGTGACTGGAATTCTGCCCAGCAGGGAAGGTGCGCGGACAGGAGCATTTTGGGTGCGGGTTTGGTTCCGGTTGCTAAGGGGGTGGGTTACAGTCATAACGTTAATCTTTGTCATCACGTAGTGGTAGGGCCTATAGAATTGGGATACAATAGGCAAATCTGGATATAGGTGTCTATTACCTGAATTAAAGACCCAATTCCATTTTGAGAGAATTTCACGAGAGAGAGAGAAAGAGAGAGAGAGAGAATAAAAAGCTAAGCATCCTAGATGTTTTTTTTCCAGTTTCATTAATGATTTTTTTTTTTTTTAGGCATAATGTACAGATTTCTTGTTCAATGATCCTTTGAATAATAATAATATCTATACATTTGCATTACTTCGCAAAGAGTCTCGAAAGATAATTTTCAAATTTTGGCTGGTTTGATGGCCACGTTTATAGCCAAATATTAATTTTGTTGTACATTGTAATTATTGTTTATAACATATCAGTATTACTATAATCATTATTCGCCCTTTTGTCTTGTGCGCATAAATCTCCACTGTTATTCATTATTTCAATCACGGCCATAGCTTGTTATTCCTCGAAGGAATTTTCATTTCATGTCATTAGCCTCCAGGGTTTGAATGCACAAACTGATGTTTGCATGAGATTTGATCCGTTGAAAAACTATAGAAATTATTAAAATTTGTGTGATTATGTTGATAGATATCGTCAAAATATTCATTGTAATGTAACAACTGCATTCAATGAAAATATCTAATTTATGTTTATTTGCTGATGAACTTAAAAATGAAATTGAGGTTTATCTGTTTTTGCATCCAAACTCTTCATATAATGATTAAATATTTCATTAAAATTTGCGTTGTGTCGTCCTGCATGTGTGCGGCCAAGGCCAGGAACTTTATACAGTATCTCAAATTAAATGTTTGCCTGTTTTCTTTGTTTGTTTTGTTTGTTTTAAATCTTTGATGTGGAGTAGGCCTACATTAGTCTTATGCTGATTCATGTATAGTTTTATTGTTTCACTTTGAACATGACAGTTGTTTAAAAGAACAGTAGGCCTATATGGAACAGAATGGATAGGTGATTGACGGACTAACTGATTGACTGAACAACGAATGAGCGAACGAATAACGGATGGATGAATGAATGAGTAAATAGGGCCTACATGTATTATTATGAGTGAATGCACTTTCCAGCAAATTCCATGCAGCTTTTGCAACTTTCCCCGTAATCCCTTTCTCCTGTTTATCTTCTCCCACCTCCAACAGTGGTAACTAGCGTTGAAGTTGTTCAGATTTCTACTCACCCCATCTTTAACAAGACCGCAGTGCTGCCCTGTCCGATCATCCCCAACAACGAGGTCCTGAGCGTCTACTGGAAAAAGGGTGTCTGTGGGTCTACCTTTGACACTTGCTTGGCAGGAACCTGTAATAGCGCCTGCCAGCAAAGTGATCCGCCGAGGTACCACATGGACGGGAATTTCTCTCTGAACATCAACAACGTCCAGATTGAAGACTCTGGCCTGTACGCGTGCCAGGTATATAGGCCCTAACGTTTCTTTAATCACGTGTTGATTATCCTCAGTCATGATACGAACCAGTGTTCTGACCTATTATGCTTTAACATCACCATAGCTCCCCGTCTACGAAACGAAGTGATCAGCGTTGGAAAGATTTGCCAAATAATTGCACAGGAAACCAATTACAAAATGATTAACACAAAAGCAGCAATAACACAGCAACCTGAGATCACTTGCGCCCCTTATAATATTTTTGAAGATACCATCTTTGTCAGCCGATTGTATTGAGATCAGAAAATTCGCCCCTGAGCATCGTTATTATTGCCTTTATGGAGGGGAGGGGGGCGATGTACAAAATATAACGAAATGGTGTTTCTGCTTTATCATTTCCCATAGGCCCTATCATTAAATTTTGTTTCACAATAATTCTCCCACAGATGAATGACCTTTCCTTGATTTAATTAAATTCTATGATTTTCGAGTAGGCAATATATTATTATTAGTATTACAGACATGTGTGTCATTTGATATACGTCATCTACCATCAACCTTCCATAATGTAAACATTTGGCACGTGTTCGATTATGAAGTGGTTCTGTATGTCATCAAACTGATCATGAGTTTTGTAAAGTTCTCAGCAGTGTGAAATATGAACAAATGGAAATACTTTGAAACTAAACGCGATGTGAATATTTTGACATAGGATATTTTGACATAGGATAATTTGGCATAGGATATTTTGGCATAGGATATTTTGACATAGGATATTTTGACATAGGATATTTTGACATAGGATATTTTGACATAGGATATTTTGGCATTTTGTCAAACAGCATTTTCAGGATCAATTTTAAATATCATAATCTCCCGTTTTGCAGGCCAATTACAGGGGTCAGGGGAATGAATGCAGTCACGTCCAGCTGAACGTCACACTCGACCTACTAAGCTCGACAGCAGGTGCCCCGTCTACCATGGCGGTGACAACCAGTAGACCACCCTCGGACGAAGCGTCTGCAGACCAACTTTCGCACTGTACTGTCACGCAGGCGAATGGAGTGACCACAGGTATAGCTATACCCATATCATAAAATAATAGCACTTCGTTTTTCCTAGACTGAATCTTGCTTCCTGCGAACCACGCAGAAAGACTTGCCTCAATCTTGCCGAACATATCAAACGATACCCTAATGTATGCTTGCAAATCGGAGACTAAGACTGGAGACGTATTTACATGTGGTAGGAACTGGTAAATTGAACAACAGCTCGTGAAAATAGTCCCTCAAGAGATATAGTCCTGTTTTGTTGTTGTTTTTGTTGCTGTAGTTGATTGTGATAAAACTCAACTTCTAGCCAGTCATCCCGACCTCATACGGTTCGTGTAAGATTGCCCTAAAATGTTACTGAAACGATTTCTCGTTTTTGACTAGTCACTGATCATGGTATAGTTTAAACACACACACACACACGCACACACATACACACACTGACACACACACATCGTTCCCTAAGAAAAATAATAACATCATCTGTCCAAGCTGAGAAAAAAATGAGGCCTTAAAGTTCTTTTCACTTTCTATTTTATAAGTTAACAATCCTCTCACCTTCATTGTGAGTTCAGTACCCCTCGTGGACAGTATCATAAGTAACAGTTCCCTCTTTGTTATTGTTGTTTTACTTTTAACGAATAACCAATCTTTGTAACTTGTTCTCGTCTCCTATACAGTTTGGATCCTGGCGCTGGTTAACTTGGCAGTAGCCTGGTTAACACTTACCTGAGGACGGACTGCTCCATACAACCATAATCTCGGAACAAAACAGGGTAAACAGACGGTCTGCTAATGTGCCTTTTTAGTGCCTGTGAGCGGACACCGCGTCTGACCTGGACGGTACGCCGCGGCGCGCCGTACACCGCCGTACCGATGGGAAGGCTTACTCCCAACTCTTACAGAGTAAGCAGTCAACAGTCTGCTGTAAGGAATGTATGTTTTAACCCTTTCTGTGCCCTGGACTTTGAACAGTGTATACAACACAGTAGTGTTTTCTGTTCCAGTTGATACTCAAAGCACACAAAGGGTTAACAGCATTCCATCCATTATGTTTGTGCAGATTTTGTTATGAATATAGGGCCCTCTACAGTGAATGGATCCTATGACTAAATCCTCATTGAAGAACCTGTAACCCCAATTCCAAGAAAACTAAGAGAAACTCAGTTATTACCCGAAAAGGCCACTGGGGTATGACATCCAGAGAAAATCCTGTTATACAATGTGTACGTATTGTCTAATGCGTTTCCACCTCACGTCCAAGCCATGAAATCACGGAAGTGAACATGGAAATGAGACAACTCAATAGCAATAGCAATATTGGTGTCAAATATGCCAAAAAAAAAAAAAGACAAGAAAAGAGAAATATGCAATGATAACTTAGAAACAATGGTACCTACTGTGTGTCTGGACTAATATAGAAGATGATAAGATTTTAATGGGAAAAACATTTATATGTCGGTCGATTTGACAGCTCAGATCAGAATACGGGTAGCAGTGAGAAGATTACTTAATGGTAAGATTAAGAAAAATTACTTTATCAATACTTTTTTATGTCAAATATTTTGTAATAATCAACATCAAAGGGAAATATCAAATAATGATGAATAAATTGCGCACAAATATAACGCTGGTTAGTTTCATTTTCTTTTCATGAAGTGAGCAACGGCAAAGCACTTTGATTTGTCTCTTTAAAGATTTTACTACTTTAAGAGTTGAAGAAAATGCAGGAATCGGGTGATATACCGTGTATCTTGGTAGGTATGCTGTGTTACTCAGAGGACGGAGATCTGGCTAAGACAATGATTTAGTTGGCTGCGCAAAGCACTTTGATTTTTTTTTTTTGTAAGTTTCTTTAAAAAGTTACTACAAGAGTTGAAGAAAATGCTGCAATCAGGTGATACCGGCTATCTCGTCAGGTATACTGTGTTGCTAAAAGGATAAAGATCTAGCTAAGGCAATGATTTAGTTGGCTGTACAGAGCTCAAAAGTCTAATTTCTTTTGTTATCAACCAGTAATCTCATTCAATTCTTATAAGTCGGTATCAAAACATCAATGTGTTGTGAATTCGCGCTGAGGAAAAAATATAGAAGCAAAGGATTAGGACCCTTTCATTCATGAAAAAAAAAATGCAATCTATACAAAACATCACCATTCTATTCCCACCCATCGTCATGCATCGTCTCGACAGCAAGTGATAGTCTTTCCGTACAGCCTGTTTATTGATTTTATAGGATGCTACCGCAGATACTACATGAAGAACGGTATAATGATATAAGCTTGTTGGTTATAATCAACGTGATTTTTTTGAAATGTTTGGGTCAAAGTAGAGAAAAAAAGAATCATAAAGACTCAAATGGGAGTCCTCGGTCCGCAATCCTTTCTCAAGACTTTAGTATAGCCGATGTTCCCACTCTTATCTGATTGAAAGCTTCAAGGTATAGAGCGCATTTGCGTGTGCTGGGGAGCCTTTTAGGACAGTGACCATGGTGACTTGATAAGCGTAATGTTTGGCATCGGGTATTCCCCTCGCTGTGCTATGGGGATTTCCGTTTGCCAATCTGATAGTCAACAATGGTGGGAATCCCATTACGTTAACTGCGTTAAATTCACCACGACATGACGAAATTACGTGATTATTGTTGCCATATGCTATCTAAAGGCCTGGCTATTGAATAGATTCTTCTGTTCGCGTAAGAAAAAAAAAGATAGAAGATAATAAACATTTTCAGGGACAAAATCTCAATGTAACGTTGCGAATTCAGTTTAGAAGTACGTGATACCAGGTTTGGAAATCAATCCTCCTAAAGTCACAGAAAATGTCAAAAGCCAACCAAAAGATGTATTTTGCAAGTGATTTGGACCATGTTTAATATTGTATTGCTAGAATTTGAAACCCATGATTTGATGCCAACGAATGCAGGATTTTGATGTAAAGACGTCATTTCCTTTCATAACTTGCATATCTTGTGGATCGTAAAAAATGCTTATTGTTAATTTGCTGCACTTTTTTGTAAAGCTGAAATAATAACACCTGGTGACTCTCGTGCAATATTTTTCTCTTCTACTTAACATCAATAAAACTGTATAATAAACTGTATTATAATTTTTACTCAACCAGCCAGTATTATTAGTTTATAAGTTACAACTTAGTGTACAAATTTGTACATACAGTGGGTTTTTAACACACCCTGCAGTACTCTTACGTTTATATCAATGCACACATATTTTTATCTATATATTGTATCTTTGTTACACATTGAAAATAATGTAGTCAGGATTGTCATTGTGGTAATGACGTTAATTATATAATAAAAACATTTATCAAATGACATCGTCTTTATGCGTCTCAAGCAGCATTGTCAATTTATTCTTTAGAGTTTTCAGGTAAACAATATCAAAATCAACCCTATGCTCGTTTGGCTCTCTCTTCATACGTAAACATCCCCCAGACATGCCCAAACACGCTAAAAACACCTGATATATGATTACGGTTGTAACGTAATGGTTACGTAATATATATATATATATATATATATATGTGTGTGTGTGTGTGTGTGTGTGTGTGTTTCTCTCTCTCAACGATATATATATATATATATATATATATATATATATATATATATATATATGTATATATATATATATATTTATATACATATCATAATGACTATGAATATTTGAAAAGCAAAAAACAAATACAACAATCTTTAGGTCAATTTGAGGTACTTGGGATTAATTTTTAGGTTCTGTTAAACCGAGGAAAATGTTTGAATTATAAGTGATAGTTTTCATAATATATGCAAATAAATTGTTACGTAATGAGTGCAGTAGTGGAAGTAGTAGTAGCGTAGCAGAAGTGGCACGAGAAACGAAAAATTGCACGGGAGCTGTTTTGTTTTATTTGTCTTGTCAGCTAATCAAACACGGAAGTTGCACCAGAAATCCTTTTTTTTTCACCCTCACACCTTTTATGGAATTCCTGGATCCGCCCCTAAAACTGTCTCGTACCGTTTCTCTCTTTTTTTTTTTTTTTTTTTTGTTAACGGGTTTCTCTTTGTATTCGTTGTAATGGTTTGCTCTTTGGGACATGACAAAACAAGGCAGCTTCTCTTCGTCAATGAGAATTCCAGTGTCAGGATTTTGACAACAACAACCTTTTCGTGGGAATGTCCAACACTTCTTACATCGGCAAGACCTGGCTGTCTCATAACATGGAGGTAGAACCATGCTCATAATATGCCATATGCTTTTTGTTGTTGGTCCTGATTTAAAAAAAAGAGGTCGATGGTGGAGGTTTTCACCAGAGGAGTGATTGAATCGCCGTGTGACCTTTTTAATATCTTCAAAACTGGGGCCACCCCACTGCTCTCACGTATTCCTCTCATGTCAGTGACAAATGTACTGTCTTGAAAGTTGGGCGATCTCTCACTGATTCCCACAGACTAAATTATGGTAAAAGTTTCAGAATCCATCGTTTGATACCTGAAATACCTGAAAGACATTATCCCACCAGCACTTATCAAATAAAACTAGGATCCACATCTAAGAACGTAGACGATGATAGAGTTATGTCGTCGTTTTAAATGACAAGTTCACCTTCGTAGACATGTGGGTTGAGTGAATGCAGCAATATTAGTAGAACACATCAGCAAGAGTTTGAGGAATATCGGACAATCCTTTTAAAAGTTATGAACTTTTAAAGTATCTGCACAGTCACTGCTGAATGAGAAGGCTACCGCTATATTGTCATGTCACATGCGTACAACGCTACAAGGAACATATAAAGAGAATTTCATAAAATCTTACTTTTTGAAAAAAAGAGTGCATATTTTCTCAACTCGTCATAGGAACGTATGATCAGGGTAATATTAATCCCCCTTGCCTTCTGAAAGAGGGAAGTCAAGTTTTCTTTTATTATGCGAGAAAAGTGAAAATATGTTGAATTTTCTTTATTTTGTTATATCGTTGTACACATGTGACATCACAAGCTAAAGTAGTCTTCTCATCCAGCCGTGACTGAGCAGAAACTTCAAGAATTCACAACTTTTAAACGGATTGTCCGATTCTCCCCAAGCTCTTGCTGATGTGTTCTACTAATATTGCTGCATTCACTCAACCCACATATCTATGAAGCTGGACTTGTTCTTTAAGTATTAATAAGACCAATGTATTCTTTAAACAGACTTGGTACTACAGACAAGAAATGGTGAATTGTATGTGCCGAAAGTGGGGAAATCTACAGGGTATTGTTTGCATGCTTTATTTGTTGAGCATGTACATCGTTCGTAGAAATCGTCATTACAATCAAGAGTGGTTGCATTGTTTGTATTGTCCTTACAATAGAAAAGTTTTCTCAAGCTATTGAAATGTTTTAGAGTATTTGTATACGTGTTTATTTTGCATTTAAAAGCTGCTAATTGTGAATGTTGAAAATTTCGTCGACTGTTTAAGTCCAATGTTCGTTCGTTTGGTCGTATTTATTTTGCTTCTCAAATCAGTCAAAATGAATTATATGGGCGGAACAAATTTAAACAAAACATAAATAAATGCCAAAGGAGCAATACAAGTGTGCAGTTTATACTACAAGTATAAGAAAAAAATCTTTATAGTTGCATAATTTATAATACAGAAAAGGCATTTTGTTAAGGTGTAGGCCCACCTGTATAACTAGACACCTTTTTCCTTTATTGATATTTACGATGACTTTCAATAAAAAAAATTGAAGACTATTTATGAACGATAAACATGTGGTCTAGATGGGTTGCACCCACTAAGACATGAAATGTCGGGTGAAAGTGTTTTAAAACTATTTGCTTTTTAAATTCGAATTTTCCGTAAAACGGGTAATGTAACAACAGATTTCCTATCTGCCAAAATGATTCCAATAGTATACATCACAATTGGATTAAAAAAGTGGTGAAAAATGCAGCCAATGAAACATAGATCCACATTCACGCAAGCTAATATCTTAGACGTGTTGGAAAATGGATAACACGAACCGTTGTATGTATATCAACGGAACAATCATTATTTTTTTTTTCACTAATCAACCTGGCGTTTGATCCAAACGCTCCACGAATTGTTGCATTCCTGCTAAATCTAAAAACATATTGTACAAGACATGGACTCTGGCTATATTACCGCTGTATTCTAAGATGTTCGGCTGTACAGTCAGTGATGTAAGGTCTCATGATAAACTTTATTGCGTATATGATAATGGTTGAAAGGGTACAGAGTGTAAATGGTTCAAATCCAATATTACACACAGAACTCAATGTGTTTTATTGACTCATTGGTTGTGAAAGCAGGACTCGTCAAGAGTTTGAGCCTCAGTTATTGATGCTAAGTATGTATATATGATCATCAAATATATATATATATATATATATATATATATATATATATACATGTATCAATGTATGTATATCATGTGCATATAATTTCAAGAATGTAATAATTATACCAGTATATGTATATAAATAATTATACATATATGTATACACACATACATTATATATATATATATATATATATATATAATCAATTAACCCTGTTGAAAAGACCACAGTGTGTAAAAAGACGCAATGTTAAAAAAAGAATAAAAAAAGATGCCTGTGATGTTTGAAGTCCGCGGATTGAAACCAATAGAAGGAGAAAGGAAAAAGTAGAGAAGATAGGCAGTTTCAAGTCAAAAGTGATATTTGTTTTATCAAATTTTCGACGCATATGATAAAATGCGTTTATATATATATATTATATATATATATATATATATATATATGTGTGTGTGTGTGTGTGTGTGTGTGTGTGTTTGTTTGTGTGTGAAGGGGGAGGGGAAGTATTTGCATGGCGACAGTTGAAAACAACCTAGAATACTGAATAGCTGCCGTTATGTAAATCGAAACCCAGTGCCCTATACAAGTGATATATTCAATCAGATAAAGTGTCGCATCAGAGTCGAGTATCGTAAGATCAATGACATTCAGTTCTCTAATATCCCCGTATTACGCAAACTGTTGGATTTGAGCTAAAATCGATATGAAAGGGAAGAAAAGCACCATGAAATTCCCCGTCGATTTTTCCATGCGTATTATGCATACACAAAACAGCCTTGGCAACATTCGGAGGTGATGTAAAGAGTAAGTAGCAAAGGAAAACACCATTGAACCATACACTTGTTTGTTTGGGGTCGTTTCTTCGCTATGAAGAATTCCGTTTCGTTTTAGTATTGACATTGCAAATATCAGATTTATCTTACTACCATTTTTTAAGTTTCCATGACCTTGGAAACTTGGTGGTAGTGATATCCATGTTGTGCATTCCTAGACACGTGGATTAAGGCGTTATTATCGCACAGGTCATAATTGTGCTCTCTATGTTCACAATGATTGATTAGTCCCTCTATTTTCTTTATAAATATTTAAACAGCCAAATTTCTTAACCGTCAATCAAATCTCAGAAACTACATTCCGCTGTGTTGATTTATGTATTTTTCCGAGGCAATGAAACCCGTATTCAGCTGCACGACAGCTAGCTGGTATCCCACGGGATCCAATTCACACTAAGAAATAGGGTTCAAATTTGAACCCAAAATTGTCGCTATACAACCACCCTATAGGGTGAAACTTTGCACCCCAATAAGCAATTTGCACCCTTAGAGGTGCAATATGCTGAATTTTGAACCTGCAGGGGTGCGAACTTTCACCCTCAGTTTTGTGCTTATCAAGGGTGTAAACATGCACCATAAACAATAATACATTGTGAATTGAAAATTTGGACCACGAGTACCAAGGTTTTACTCTTAAGATCAAACTTTACACTCTGATGGATATGTCTGCATCTTTGTAGAAACGAATAAAAGAATATCGAGAGATTTGATTTTCTACCTGCATATAATAAAAGGTGCAAATGTGCACCCTAGGATGCTGCTATAGGGGCAAATAGGGTGCAAATTTGAACCCTTTTTTTTTTAGTTTGTTGGATGTGAGGGGAGACCTCCTTTGGTTTTGTACCTCCATGATTTTATTGTCCTGTCCGAGAGACAGAGAGGAGGGTTTGCCTCTTTTTAGACAAGAATTAGTTTGAGAGGAGACGGTATGATAATACGCACAACATACTCCTCAGTTAGACTCGGGAATCGAATCCGGGTCCTTTGGTTGCTTTTGTTGCTGTATTTGAGGTGCATTGTTCACAATGTCATATGATTATTTGTGGCTTCATCTGCGTACATTTTGAATTAAATCAATTTCTCAGAATATAAACAAAATACTTCACAATTGTTTTTAGGCGCGGGGATCTGTCTACTGTCATACGGTTAGGAAAGATAAGTCCTGGTGCATGCTGGTGATAAACTCTGGTCAGCCCGGCTCGTTATAGTGCTCACACCTGTAAATAAAATGGAATGTCCCAGACCCCTTCACAAATTCGTACCAAAGATACCAAAATAAATGAAGAAAGAAATTAATGAAAAATCAATAATGCAGTTTGTAAAAGAAAAAAAAAAACTGAATAGCTGCAGATATAATTAATTGAGCATGAATTCTTCTACAAACTGCATTTAGGTTGGACGATGAAAGTAGTCTGGCTTTGCGGACCCTTGGACAGAGTTTGAGCTGAAGAACCCGCCTTGGGAATTTGATGGATGAAAGGATATATCTCACTTGTCCAGGTTAGTGAAGATGAAACATCTCATTTCTCCCAGCTATTTTAGAATTTTACTTTATTCTTTTTTTTTCTTGAATTTTAACACACGTCTCTATGGGGAATTATTTACCCGTGTGAGCCCTACATTGGATCTTGGGGGTAGACTAGCCTTTTGTGAAGCCCCGAGCTCGCTGTATGGTGAAGAGAGCCCAGCCTTAGTGGGGTTTCGCGCTGTCGCTTCGCTCGCCCGTTACAGCGAAAGGGCATTGACAAAAGGCTATAGGAACAGACGCGCTATGGAGTTGTCTGACAGCAGAGAAGTCACGTGACGGTGGTATTGAGTTTCACACTGGAAGCAAAGTTATGACAAATACACGTCAAGTGAAATCGCACGTATCCACTCTCAGACAGACAGGGCATTCAAGAAAAAGTACGGTATTCATCTCCCTCGACGCCCACGTTATTTATAATGTGTAGTATACTGACTGTTATATTTCTTTCTTCTCTGCCGTAGTGAATTACAAGCAATTCTAATGAAAACATTCTCGACACGTGGGATGCGCCAGCATAAGACGTGGGCACAACAAAATATCTGTCACAGCTTTGTCTTAAGGTTGATGGTAGGCGGAAGAGTGAAAGGAAAAACGGATTGTGAAGGAAGGGAAAATGACCATGTTACGGAACGCGGGCTTTTTATCACGAGCAGCTCGTTAAAAAAAAGTGAGTGATTTGGCTGCTGTGAATTGGAATAGATTGTGGCCACAAAATGCAGATGTTGATCTGAAATGGTGTAAATTCCATAAAGTGTTTTCAGACATGTGCAATAAACATGCACCTTATGTTACAGTACGTAAAAAGCAAAAGGGATCGCCATGGATAAATGATCAATATAATGCTGATATAGCAAGAGAACGTGATTTTAATAAGAGGAAAAATAATACAGTGAAACCAAGAAAATGGCATTTTGGGAAAAATATAAATATTTTTTATTACAGAAATAAAGCAAATATAAATCTGAATAAAAAGTTAGAAAGGGTGTATTATTGTAATGAATTATCAGACAGCGGTAATGATGTGAGGAAAAGATGGAAAGTGCTTAAAGATTTATTGCCAAACAGGAAAGTATATGATGAGTCAAATGTATGCATTGATGGTGAACCAACTGAAGATTTTCACAGGATTGCAACAGAGTTTAATATTATGTTCAGTATAATGTTAGCAAATTATGTTGTGGTAATAACGGCAAGAATGATAAAACTCAGCAACGACAAAAGTGTTTGAATCATGTCAACCGTGCACGATCTTCTTTTTCTTTTGATGAAATAAGTACAGATTTTGTTCAAAGAGAATTACAGAAGCTTGACTGTACAAAATCTGTTGGGTTGGATGACCTTCATCCTAAACTTTTGAAAATTAGCGCTCATCTGATAGCCTCACCCTTAGCGCATATATTTAATCAATCGTTAGAAACGGGAGTGTTCCCCCGCTCATTTAAGCTTGCTAAAGTTATACCTGTACCAAAAAAATAAGATTGTGAGTGATATACGCAATAATCGTCCCATCTCACTCTTATCCACTGTAGTAAAAATTTTCGAAAAGCAGTCCACTCGCAACTCCTCAGTTACTTAGATGAAGGCGAGCTGTTGACGGAACGCCAATCGGGATTTAGACCCAGTCACTCAGCCACAACGTCTTTAACAGAAACTAGTGATTTTTTGTCTGATAACCTTGACAAAGGCAATGTGGTTGGGGCAGTCTTTTTAGACTTAAAAAAGGCCTTCGATGTCATACCCCATGACCTCCTTTTGCTGAAATTGTCCTACTTCGGCATAGACAAAATTGAACTTAAATGGTTTGAATCTTTCGTAATAGGGAGAGAGCAGTGCGTTTCTTTTAAAGGCAAGAGATCCGATTTTCTCCCCGTTCAAACAGGAGTCCCACAGGGCTCAATACTAGGGCCATTGCTCTTTTGTATGTTCATCAATGATGTTCCTAACTTAAACTTTAGTCCTTGGACTAAAGTATCTCTTTATGCAGACGACACGGCAATATTTCACCCAGGACATGATGCTTACAAAGTAAAGGAACAACTACAAGCAGACGCTCTACTCCTCAGTAAATGATTTTCAGATAATAGTATGATTGTTAATTTAGAAAAAACGAAAGTCATGTTATTCAGACCTCGCCGAGGAAAACAGAGACATTCTTTTCAAATTTGTATGAATGGCAGGCCTTTGGAAACTGTCACGAGTCTCAAACACCTTGGGGTAATCTTTGAACAAACTCTTGACTGGTCTCCTCACATAGATGAAGTAGTCATGAAAATTTCTCGTTCTATTGTGTGTATACGAAGAATCAAATCGTGACATGTAAAATCATGAATCAGCTGTATTTTTCTTTCATACTTCCGCATATTGATTACTGTTGCGCTGTATTGGGATCATTAACAAAGACAAATTTAAACAGATTGCAACGTTGTCAAAACAAGTATGGTCGTGTAGTATTGAATGGAGGTTATTAGATGTCAGCGCAAGCTCTTACTCATGCTCTCAAATGGCAGTCAATTGAACAAAGAATTCAATATCATTACTGTGTCCAGGTGTACAAATTGTTACAAAATTTAGCCCCACCGTACATAGTTAAACTCGTGAACAAACGCCCTATATACTGTACTTATACCACTCGATATGCCCTTTCTTGCCAATTACATATACCCTAACCTAGAACTGAATATAAGAAATGCTCCTTCACATATGCTGCAAGCAAATCATTTAATGAGTTACCCATTTTTATTCAAACAGCCTCCTCATTGCAAACATTTAAGAATCGTGTACGCCAACACCAATCTCTCATTTGATACGAAGCCTTTGCACTAGCTATAAATTTATTCAGATATCCATTTTCTCCGCTCGTTTTATGTTTTTTCTTATGCTTTTTATGTTCTCACAAACCGATTGTTCTTTAGCTGTATCATATCTATGATCTTTTTGTTCTTGTTTTTTATTGTGTGCACATGTAATGTAATGTAATGTATATCAACGCAGGGCTCCCTTGTAAAGCAGGCCTTTGTCATGTTTGTGGCACTGAATGGGACTACCCTGCTTTTAAAGAAGACTTGATAAATAAAAAAAGAATAAATAAAAAAAAACAAAACAAAAAGCAAAACAATACAAAACAAAGTTTCAATGTGACTTTAAGGCGGTGAGTTGGCTCAGTCGGTAAAGAGGAAAAAAGAAAATCATGGGCATAAAAACTTGGGCTGGATCCGAACCAACGATCTCCTGATACCTCCTGAATCTTAGGATCATACCAAAGGATATTGTAGAATTCCATGGCAGTGCTGCAGAAAAGATAATTCTTCATACATTGGATGTACAGTAATAGTGATACACAGATTTGAGTATGTAGGACTGAGATGTTTCTTTTTCCTAACTGTACCTGTTACATATTGTCATTTCGCTGTCGACATCAGAAGTAAGATCGCGAAATTTCATTTCCGTTGCTGCAGGTATTTAAGTGAATTCAAGATTATTTTCTTTTTCCAACAATACTTCGCCGCTGTGCATTCGGAGAGACACGATTTTTAAAAATTGTTTCAAGAATTGAATCAGTGTGAAGACAAAGAAAAAAAAGACTCTATTTGAGAAAAATGAAACATTGAGTGGCTTTGTTCAGAGTGTTTCGGGCTTACTTACTCGGGCAGGATTCGAACCTAGGACCTCCTGATCAACGGTCAGGCGTTTTCCTTCTTTGTTGTTACCTATATGGCATACTCGCCCGGGAAACACGTATTCCTCATGTATTTCCATGAAAAGAATATTGCTACTACAGAAAAAAAGGGTCCTTTGTTTTGTGTGTGTGTGTGTGTGTGTGTGTGTGTGTGTTTTTAACGAATCATTGAGATGCCATTATACTAATTTTCTATTTCATGAACTTAAAGTAATATCAATGATTTGTATCGTTTGCACTTGCACTAAACAGTAAATTGGACAAAGTTATGTAAAAATTCACCACCTTTTCTCTCCGTGTTGTTATATTTGCAACAACAACAAAAAAAATGGAAGAAAATAAATGTCAATGGCACTCCTATCCTACCCTGCATTTCAATGAATGTCACTTGCCTTTGAGTAGGACTATTTTAGCCAGATCTATATATACATATATTTTATTATATATATATATATGAATATATATATATATATATATATATATATATATATATATATATATATCTTTTTTTTTGGCCGTACATTTTTCGAATTCTTTTGATAACAGTATTAAAGATGCTTTAAATGTTAATACTTTCACACTAAAGGTGAAGAATTCTCTTTCAGAAATTCATATGTTCACGATGTATAGCAGACGTAGTTGTACTCTTGTGAGTCCTAGTGTCAGTTCCTTCTTTTTTTTAATCGTGATATTTTTTTTTTTTTCTGGCCGCAAATATTTCGAATTCTGTGATGACCGTATAAAAGATGCTTTAAATCTAGTTGTACTCTTGTGAGTCCTAATGTCAGTTTTTTTTTTTTTTTTTTTTTTTTATTGTAAGCGTTCATCTGTTACCTTTCTATTATACGTCAGTAAGCCCTTGCATCGTACGGATCCCATGCGTAGGTTTTGACCTTTCAACTCCTCTTTCTTCGTCTCTTTTCCCTGTCTTCTTCAGTTTCTTACCATTGTTCCTTCCACTCTATTCTAACCCATTTTTTCTCTTGTTTATTGAACATAGGAGAGCGACCCTGTAATTGTTTAATGTGTGAATATGTATTTTTGTATTTTTCTTTCATTTTTTCTTAGTGATATTTGATTCAATTCAAAATGATTTTACTTCCATATAAAGTAATACAAAGTAACATTCATAACGCTTACATGAGTACATAACATCAAAAGGAACTTTGATTCACGTAATTTTCAACAAAACATGAATACAAATATTATTGTAATGATATCAACTCTGGTTTAGATAAATAAACATGTAAGCAATACAATCTTAATCTATAACTTTACATGGAAAAGAGGAATTCACAAGAAAAGCATAGCTTGTAAAATTTGTGAATTACTCTAGAAGGTGAGGGCATCTCAAGATCCGTCAAGGACTCCATGTATGAAATTTTGATATCCTGATGTCAGGCGAAATAATCAGAAAAAAAAATAAAAAAAAAGACTATGACAAGGACAAGAGCAAAAGCAGGGACGGAGCAGACAGAAAATAAAACTAAATTTTAGCCTAGTTTTGTTAGGTCAAAAAATATTAGTTGTTGGTTATTATTAAGAATAAGGAGACTGCAAACTAGGAGCTCTGCTTTTTAGCATTCCCCTCCGTTTCCAATACATATTGATTTCATGGCATAAAAGACATTTATTGCATTCAGTTAATATTGTTACTAGATTGCAATTTTGTATTGATCGTATTCAAATGTTTATTTGCAACTTCATTGGAAATTAAATAAATGAAATTAAATTTAATTGACATTTGTCAAAAAAAGAGAATATTATAGAATTTTATACCTTCAAATTTGGTCACGTCACTGAGTCATAGACAATGTACGCTGTATAGAGGCCTTTGTTATCTGATTTTGCCATGCAAAGTCAACTTCAACATAAAGATAAAAGCCCAGAAAGACTACTTCAGTTCGTGACGTCATTTTGGACAATATAAAGAAAATATAACGAGAATCCAAAAAATTTATTTTTTTTTTATGAAAAGCGCACATTCCATCTACTTGATACTGACATGAATGTCACTATGTTCGATGATTGCTTGTTTGAGTATATTTTTTCCTCTCTCTCTCTCTCTCTCTCTCTCTCTCTCTCTTTGCCTTCGTCTTTTTACTTCAGTATTAGCTATACATCCACGAGGAGACTGTAATTGACATACTTTGCTTGTTAGTAGTCTCCTCAACTTCAACAATTTTCATTCAATTTGGTATAATCAGAAAAGCCTCAATTCATTGTTAGTTTACGGGTATTTCTTGTTCCTTTATATAACACTGTACTGATTTTGTATCATTAGTGTGTATTATAGACGTACTGTACATGTTTTGGGTTGTGAGAAATGAAATAAATGAAATGAATTGACAAATTAAATATGTCCGGAGTTTTTTGCTTTGTGAAAAAGAAAAATCATGAGCTCTTTCAGTACGCTAAAGGTGAAAGTATTTTTATTTCTTTATTTCAATGTCCATAATTATGTCATAAAATGTGGGAGCCGTATTCAGCGATGACGACATACCATCCGAAACTTCAAGAGTTCATTTCTTTTGAATCGATTGTCCGATTTTCCTCACACTTTCACTGATGTGTTCTACTCATATTGCTGCTTCCGTCTTATCCACATTTATTTTTGGCCTTTGGTTTCCTTTGAAAAGTTAAGTGTTTCCAAAACTGTCTCACCGCTATTGTCTGAATTGTACAGCTTCGGAAGGAATGTGTGAAGCTGACCGTAACGATGGCTAACTCTACATCTAATTGGCTGAGTAGAGACGTTAACGTCATTTCCTTTCATCCTCTTCATGAAATCAAAATTAGCATCCACAATGGACTTCGGACCTAAGAGTGTATTCATATCGTTTTTGCTTTGTTTTCCTTCGTTGTGATATATAGAACGTTTGGTGTCCATGGTTTCGATACCGTAAAGCTTTGTGCGTGTGTGTTATTGGATCTGATGAGCCTATGGTCAGTTCTGAAACCACCAACCCTGTAAAATCAGATGAGAACATGATTGGCTGTAAGTTATTTCCGTGAAAAGTCGGGCGAAATTGTATGGAGTTGCAACTATAACTGCATTACTGTGCCTTTGATGATCGTGGTCTCATGCCGTCCTCCTTTTGAGCAGTATGAAGATTCGATTGAACACTCTAACTTAATATCAGCTTATTTTCCTTCTTTATTTTTTTTTTAATGAAATGAAATTTCACCTGAAAATGAAGTATATGAAATAAAAAGTAATTCCAGTTCAGAAATTATTAAATATGCAAAAGTATAAATTTGAGCTGTATGTTGTAGCTACATTTCAAACTGTATCCTCCACGGGAAGCCAATTTTATCATTTTCCCGATTTTTCCGACAGATGAAATTGACTTGGTATAATCTTCTTCATCAATCTCAGATTAGTGCAAAGACAAATTAAGTCTTGTAATTTTGATCTATTTCTTAAAGTTTTAATCTGAACAAAGAGGCTCAAGAGTCGGAGTTCCAGCTGCCTGTAATTATTTAAACAGCAGTCAGTTTTCTATGACTGCACAAAAGAATTCCACATGTGCATTTATGCCTTTAGATGATCAGAGTTCCATGCCGAAATCTTCCTGAGCAATCTGAAGATTCATTTCAACGCTAACATGAATATCGGGAAAAGTTTACTTGTTTATATCAAAATAAATGAAAGAATTATGTTGACAATGAGAACGACAATAGCACTGATGATAATGATAATTCAGAAGATAAATTAATATAAATACTGAAAATATGAGAACAAAATAATCAGAAATTGAGGAGCAGTTTATGGTTGCGACATCCAATCAGCATTTCTTAGAGTGAAACACGAGACAAGATGAATTCAAATAAAGACTCGCAAGAATCGAAGTGCGTTGTACTTTGAGGTGTATCAATAGCGCTGTCATATCAATTTTCATCGCACGTCTTACATTCGTCTTAGGGAAGAAGTCTGTTACTGCGTGACAGCGTGATGGTAAAAAAAAAAGAAGATAGAGGTTATTATAAATAAATACTTTAAAACGAAACTACGTTTCGCTCCATCTATTTCAGACAGCATGGGAAAGACAGGTTGTGAGACAGAGAGAAAAGACAAATACAAGGAGACACTCAATATGAATATAGGAAAGCCAAGAACAAGAACTGCACTAGGGCTTTCTATAGCTCAGTCGGTAGAGCACCGGTCTAGCAATCCGGAGGTCTCGGGTTCGAATCCCGATGGAATCCCATTTTCTTTGCTCACTTTTCCACTAATAATTTATATTCTTTCTGGTCAGTTTATTCTGTCTTTATTTGTTACAAACTCAAAAAGCTGCATCACTTCGGTGATCCCTCGCATTTATCCCCAAGTTGAATTATCCTTCGGGTTTATGCCAGGTTCAAGTGTGTGCGTGTGTGTCACACACAAACACACTGCTATAGCTTCTGACCACCCGAGCATTGAGAATTAAGGGTTTCTGGGACGAACACTGCACTAGGGCTTTCTATAGCTCAGTCGGTAGAGCACCGGTCTAGCAATCCGGAGGTCTCGGGTTCGAATCCCGATGGAATCCCATTTTCTTTGCTCACTTTTCCACTAATAATTTATATTCTTTCTGGTCAGTTTATTCTGTCTTTATTTGTTACAAACTCAAAAAGCTGCATCACTTCGGTGATCCCTCGCATTTATCCCCAAGTTGAATTATCCTTCGGGTTTATGCCAGGTTCAAGTGTGTGCGTGTGTGTCACACACAAACACACTGCTATAGCTTCTGACCACCCGAGCATTGAGAATTAAGGGTTTCTGGGACGAACACTGCACTAGGGCTTTCTATAGCTCAGTCGGTAGAGCACCGGTCTAGCAATCCGGAGGTCTCGGGTTCGAATCCCGATGGAATCCCATTTTCTTTGCTCACTTTTCCACTAATAACAATAATGATTATAATAATTACGATGGTCATTGTTATTATAGGACGACAAATTTCGACTGATGACGAATAGGAGGAAGAAGATGAGGATAAGAGGTTGATAAAAGGAAATGTATTTTATATCATGTATATAATATGTATATGTATATGTATATGTATATTATATATATATATAATTAAATATATATATATATATATATATATATATATACATATATATATATATTATTTGTTGAGATTTCACGTATTTGCTCCACGAAGAAATGAAAAAACAAAATGGTAAAGCATTTTTGTCCAAAAAACTCATGCTTGCTCGGCCAAAAATGCATTACCAATTTGTTTCTTCATATATATTATTTCTTCATGTATATATAGTATGATTAACAGTCATGTATATACGGTATATAAATTATGAAGAGTTTGTTCGCAAAAACTGATATGTCCATTAAGTACTCCATTCAACGTGCCGTGCAATTTTGGTTCTATTTTTGCGTGCAACTTGGTTCGATTTTTTCGTTCTATTCCACGGTTCGAGAAACTGTACGGTAGTGCATGTACAGCTGTGTGTTGCATATTGAGGATCGCATGCAGCTAGCGCAGTGTACGTGTGCGGTACATGCATGCGCGTATGTAGGCCTACGTAGTGCTAGTGTACGAGCGCTAGCTGTGACCTGTATCTACACTGATTGCACAAGCCAGAAAGAGAATCGTAGCGGATCCACATGTAAGTAGGCCCCTATGGCTATATTTTTCACACATATATACACTTCTAGGCCTACTTAGACCTACCCAACAATCCTCCAACCAAATAACAAAGATCTACTTGGACGTTGTATAAAACAAATAGTGTATGGTCTAATACTCGTGCAATGGAACGAGATTTCGCACTCGGTGAAAGATGAGGCGCACTATTCAACTCGGCTTCGCCTCGTTGAATAGAGCGCCTCTCTTTCACCTCGTGCGAAATTTCGTACCATTGCACTCGTGACCATTCACCATTTGTATGATACATGGAATATAGTATTTTTTTTTTTTTTTGTAATAGACATGTATATTGTTTGGAAATGAAGCACAAAATGAAATGAAATGAACTAGCAAAAAAGAAATAATAATCAGAGAATAAAGTTCATTATATTGGATATGTTACTATATAACACCATGATGACAGTGGTTCATTGTCATTTGGTCTAATTTTAATAGTTTCAGTAGTTTTTATTTTCTATTTCCATCATCAAAAAGAAAAGAAAAAGTTGACATAATCCAAGGTGATACAATTTTTCATTTTTCTTACACTCGTCTGATAAAACATTTTTTTTCCAAATACAATATAAAGTATAAAGTATATGCACGAATGATGTCATAAAAAAAGAAACAATGCACTTTGCCATGGCAACAAAAATAGTAAATAATCACAATGATGGAAAACAGTGTTTCACTAAAAAAGCCAAGCTTGTAAGACGTGGAACACTGGAACAAAACAACAACAGCACCAATTTGTTATACCAATAAAACAATCATTTTAAATTCTTCTATATACTATTGTACATTTACTCATTACGATGCTGACACTATGAACAATACTTACTAGGATTTTAGAATGCAAACATATAAACTATATAACATGTATAACATATCACATTTGTATCACAGACACTATGGGGCCAGGTATGCCAGGAAAATTGACCGGAAAGGAAGATATGCAATCGGCCACAAAAAAAAAAAAAACACGTAACGACAACAACAACAATAACAACACAAAACACATAAATAACAGATGGACTATTAGATGGACTACTTCCCAGTTTGTCTAACACCTCTACGGCTAAACTCATTTGGTCTACTATCAATTTCGTCTAATGCCCGTTTGGTCTATTCCTCACTTGGTATAATACTCAGTTTGGCTAATTATCGTTTTGTCTAATGACCAGATGGTCCAACTGCAATTGTGCGTCGTTTGAATTTTTCCCCCATTTTGTCTAATAAACTGTGGTATTAAAGGGAACGCAAAACCAAAGAAAAATGTGGATTGAGTGAAAGCAGCACCATTAGTAGAACACATCAGTGAAAGTTTGAAGAAAATCGGACAATCGATGCAAAAGTTATGAATTTTTAAAGTTTTGGTGTTGAAACCGCTGGATGAGGAGACTACTAGATGATATGATGTATGAGTGGACAACAATATAAAGAAAATATAAAAAAAAAAATCCACAAAAATTCATTTTTCATGAAAATTACAAATTCCATCAACTTGATACTGACATATGTTAAGGGTAGCAATTATTCTCTCTGCTTTCTGAAAGCGGTTAGTCAAGTGCTCTTTCATAATGCTAGAAAAGTGAATTTTTGTTGAATTTCCTTTATATTTTCCCTATATTGTTGTCCACTCATACGTCATAACCTCTAGTAGTCTCCTCATCCAGCGGTTCCAACACCAAAACTTTAAAAATTCATAACTTTTGCATCGATTGTCCGATTTTCCTCAAACTTTCACTGATGTGTTCTACTAATGTTGATGCTTTCACTCAATCCACATTGCTATTTGGGTTTGCGTTCCCTTTAAGACGCAGTGGGCATAGTCCATCTGGAAGTAGACCAACTGGAAATAAGGCCAAGTGGCAATTGGGCTAAAAAAAAATGGTCATTAGGCGAACTTGTTATAAACGAAACAGGTTAAGACCATTTGGATTGAGACTAAAAGGCCGTTACACGAGGTGGGATTAGACCAAGTGATAGATCATCAAGACGGTCACACAGGAACGCCAACGCAGTCAGCGTCGTGCAAGTTTCCGGAACCACCTGGAGTGGTCCCATTGATAAAGGTGTGATGTTTTGCTTTCTCTGAAGTGGACAGCGCTAGAAAGTGGAACAGCTACTATTTCTGTCACTGCTATGACTATCCACAGTGATTGATGGGTTTCGAAACTGGAACGTTTTCTCTCTCGACACTGCTTGGTTCCTTGTACTTCAAGATAAAAGAGAGAATTTTCTCTCTCGACAAGAAATAAGACACGAGCTATAGAGGGAGAATAAATTGATATCGGGAATAATCACCTCATCTTCTGACTCACCATGATTAACTTTGGAACGTGTCACCTTTTGTTTTCAACTAAATAAATATAACGTATCAGTTACGGATATATCGGACGTTATTCCATTACCTGTGATATCATCTCTTCTTACCTTTAACTTTCTTCTATTTCTATCTCCTTCCTGACATCCCTTTCGTTGAAGTGGTCAGTTTCCACTTCACCTTTCCCGCTTCCTCCGTTGAGTCATTTTTGGACCCACCCAACAGATCTCTAAATGTCGAAGGAAACTATTTTCTTGTTTTAAAGTGAACATGAAAACTAAATACACAATCATGTGGATTGTGTTAATGCAACAATATTAGTAGACCACATCAGTGACAGTTTGAGGAAAATAAGACAATTCTCTCAGAAGTTATAAATCTTCTTAAAGTTTTGGTGTCGCCATCATAGCAATGGCGGGATGAGAAGACTAGCTATAGTACGGACCGTGAAGTCACAGTATGGAAACGATATAAAGTGATTGTAAAGGAAATTATAAAACTTCTTACAGACTTTTGTTAAGAGTAATATAAAAAAAAAATATTCAAAAATTCATAGCTTTTCAACGAATTGTCCGATCTTCCTCGCACTGTTACTGATGTGTTCTACTGATATTGCTGCACTCGCTCAATCCACATGTACACTGTATTTATGCGTTTCATTGATCCCTCTAAGTTGACTTTTGAAAATTTTGCATACTCGTGTCACAAATCGGTGTTGTTTCTCGCAACATTGCACGTCACTCATGACCAATGATATTTGTTAAAGATTATTTTAGAATTACAGAATGAATTTGAGAGATTGAGAGAGAGTGTGTGTGTGTGAGAGAGAGAGAGAGAGAGAGAGAGAGAGAGAGAGAGGGGGGGAGCCCTAAAAAGAAATCACGTCATGTTTGTGTTGGTGTGCTTTGTTTATCCTGTTTTGTTCACGTTTTTCTTTTCTATGTAGCAGGACTCTAGATATTGCTCATCGAAATGGCGCCAATTTTCGATGTGGTACCACATCGAAAGTTGGCGCCATTTCTTCTGAATGAATACATTATTATCACTGTTGGCGCGCTTCCTCGCGAAATATCCGGATCCTTCATTGTACTACAATGTTGGTCGAAACTGCAATTTTTTCCCCCTAATCGGTTTAGGGACGGTCTTAATTGCTAATCAGCAAAAGTTAAGTGTGGTTGCAAAATGTGTGTAAAACGTAGTTTTAAAGCTCACTGTATTACGCTGGTGCTTTCAGGATTCCGCATATTGCGTGCTTGATAATTTTCCCCGTTTTCTTTTTTGGATAGGCCAACATCGGTGGATTAAATGGGTGGTGTAGGTTTGGTTTAGACCTGGCCCCAGTTTCAAACTTTTTCGGTGAGATGATGAGAAACCTATTGGGAAATGATTATGAAAGAGCATGTAATTCCAAGAGGAATTCAACGTTTCTTTGAGGAAAATTGGTTTTGAAACGGCTGAGATAGGGAGAATTCCCCGTGCAAGGATAACGATGTGGAGTTCAGGACACTGAACAGTAACGAAATTAATCAATGTCTCGTGGTTTTAACCTATATAGTCACATTTATTATTACACTATACTTATATAAGGCATAATTTACTATTAATTGCAGATGAAACTAAAACCTAGCATTAGTGCTTTAAAATAGGTCTAAGATGTGAGTTAGGGATAGAAACAACCCCTGTAAAAATTTGAATCCGTAAAATTGATGTTAAGTATTGTTAAATATACAAAACGTGAATAGTTAAAATAAACATATTTCCAGACTAAACCGCCTACAGTTACGGTTTATTGAGAAAAATACAGACATCTCCTTATATTTTAGGCTTTATCGTGAAAATTTTATATGATAGGATGTTTTGTGGCACAACAGACCTGCACATATGCATTAAATGTCATATCTTTATTTTTTTTTAATTACTGTTCCCAAAGGTAAACAGGACCTTTAATACACATCATATCTCACACACACACACAAGCGCGCGCGCGCGCGCGCACAACACACACACACACACAATGTATGACAAGCCTTTTACACAATTACGACCGTTTACAAAATAGCAAGTTATATTTCAAACAAGATTTTACATGTTTTAATAGGTCATTGCAGCACAACGCATATCGTATAGCATCAGTATTGATATCGGCTCACCTTTAATAACAAAATTTGAGAAAATTTTATGAAGAAGAAAAAATACAGACAAAAATACGATGGAATAAATATCATCCGCTTCTTTCACAATCGTTAGTGCGTTTCCTCCTTTTTAGGGCTATACTTTCAAGAACAATACAGCCCTTACATAATTATGTAACTGTGCACAAATTCCTCGATTTTGACATAGATTTAGAACAAACAAATAAAAAAATCTACCATGCCTCAGTAAATACCTAAGTGCAAGTCAGACGAACTAATCTACTGTAAAAAAAAAAAGAAGATAATAATAATAATAATCATAATGATTTGAAAGTTTGAAACACGTGGCATGATTATTACGCTGCCTTCCCTAAAGTAAGAAACATTTACAACATTCTTTGAAAAGAAGTCATACATATAAGGACAGATTGACGTTTAAGCATAAGGGCAGTTAGTCCGTAATAAACTTGGGATGCAGTTGGTGTATAGGGTTCAAGAATAAATACGAAGACAGAAATTAAACTTCATCAATGTAAGATGTGTAACTGTAAAGTGTTTTATATCAGAAGTGTCACAATGAGAAAATATTAATCCCTTACTTATTCACTGTCTGTTTTTAACAATCGCTTGAGCGACATTTTTTCCATTCGTAATGTATGTATTTGCGGTCTTTCCGTAAACTTGTTCACTGAAAAAGGTCGAACAGATTCAAAGGGATCTATTAATGTCAACGTGGTAAACATGAATAAATATATGACCTGACCATGTGACAAAACCTTGTGAGAAACAAAATGAACTTGTCCATCTCGTAATGTTGACGTCACGAAAATCAGAACTCCGGTTAGAGGTGATACTAAACACGCGTTGTTTGCTTATACCACGGAGCTACTAGTAGCTCCTTGCTTATACGTCATTTGCTTGTAAATATGTCATGGCAATCATAATCATGTTGGAATGGCATTTTCGAAGTCCTCCTAGAAACATAGTTAAGAAAAAACAAAAACAAAAGAACAATGACACTACCGGGCAGATATCGACTTCGTTATTACTACCATTGATTGCTGTATAATATCAACTGAGTTGCCTATGGCATATTAATGCAATAACCTGAAGAGGTATACATGTACAACATAATAGGTGTCATGACACAGCGCATGCGCACCACGCATGGACGCAAGTGGGCGCCCTCCAATTTATACGCCATGAAACTTTGGCCCAGGCGTGCGCGATGGTAGTTATCACATTTTTCAAAAAAAAGCTGTGACATGATAAAAATCAATCAGTCTTTCTTTTCTCTCCCCATCTTGGCGAAAATGAGGCAGAAACTCGGTATTGAGAGATTCCTATGAAGTAAACGAGAAATTATTGTTTCCATACAATATCAGGTATTGTTTTTTATAATATTAGTAAACAAAAATCACAACTCTTCTTTAAATATATACAAGGTATAATAATTATCATAATCAAGTCGGAAGAAGGGCTTGACAGCGCAGGCATTTCGTAATCTTCGATCACTTGTAGACGTACACGGAATTTTTAGTTTTTCAATTAAAAAATGTTTCAATATTGTCCTTATTCCCTCTGTAAAGCAAATAAGGTAATATTGAACCGAACCCTACGTGACGGGTTTGAAAGTTTGTGCATAAAGTGAATAACGTTGAATCGTTTCGACAAAACATCGTATACACACCGATATAACCGGGAAGATTGTAAAATAGTGAAGCATGGTAATTCAGCGTAAAAACCTTGAATAATTTCACCATGCCTTCCACTGTATCACTTCACTTGACATAATCTATTATGAATGAAGGCTGAAAAAATTATTTTCTAAACATAAATGCCATCAGGCCCTGGTTGAGGTCCTCATACAAAATGAAGAGTTGTGCCTTTCTTGCATACATTTCCGAAAAGTCGATTTACCGCTTTACACAGGGGTAAATAATGGGCCTATTCACTGAATGAGATGGAAGGTGTCAATTCGCTATAAGCCAGTATATGATCTAAATTTCATTACTGATAAAGCTAAGTCTAAGGCTTCCAAACATTCTTTATTAGTGGATGTAATTTTCGTGCGTTCTCACTCCGTATTTTGAGCAATTTCAACAACAACACCACTGCATGCTTTCAAACGTTAATTTTAAATGTACCGCTTTCGAAGTTGTACCTAATTCATTTTTTTTTAAGTGTGAACGACGTGACTTTGCGGATACAGTACTTTTTTTCATCATGTGTAAAGCATCATCATCTATATTTCTGTGAGTAGCGTCTGAACCGCCCTGGGGTGTTTCATGAAGCTGTTCTTAAAGTGAAGAACGACTTACGAGCGACTGGTGATCAGTTCTTGTGCTTAATTATTGAAATTCTGGTAAGTATAGCACATCACAACTGATCACCAGTCACTCGTAAGTTGTTATGTGCTTAATTATTGAAATTCTGGTAAGTATAGCACATCACAACTGATCACCAGTCACTCGTAAGTTGTTACTAACTTTAAGAACAGCTTTATGAAAGTCTCCCTGGTCATTGTTATTCCTGGATAGCAGTATAAATCTATCAAGAAAGAATCCATGCAAATTCCGCCGATTTAAATACAATGCATCAAGGGAAAGGCTGCCAAAATATTATACACACATCGAAGTTAGGGGTATTTTAAAGAGCTATCAGAGACACACTGTCCTTGTGTGGAACAAGCACCTCAGTAGGCAAATTGTTATTGCAATGTTGTACAATGTTACGATTATTTCGATGTTATATCGTTCGGCAGAACCACATTAATGCGTGTCGCATACACATACGATGTCGAGCAGCACAGTCGTGTCGCAGAGCAATAAGGATCTCGACAAGATGTAGACTTTTAAGGCCATCGCACACTATACGACTTTTGCTCACAATACTGACCGACTTTGGATCTAAAATAAACGAGCGTGTTTAATATGAATCTATAGCGTTTTCCTTCGGATCCAAATCGGTCCAGTCGTGCGACCGAAAGTCATAATCAGTGAGTGGCAGGCTTTACTCTCATTTTCATTTCATTTCATTTCATTTCATTTATTTTATTTTGTCACGGTACCGGGCTCAGCCGGAGGCCCAGCCGGAGGCTGTTTTTCAGCCAGTCCGTGAAACATCAGACCATCAAATAACTCCTTTCTGCTTGCACGAGAGTTATGTAATCTGCATAATCTATGACACACTATTAACATAAACCCACAACAACATTGGCAATTTAATAATAATAATAATAATAATAATAATAATAATAATAATAATAATAATAATAATAATAATAATAACAACAACAATAATTATGTCTTATTTGCCCAGGGTAGCCTCTTCAGTGTTGCCACTGCTCTACCAGAGGGCCCTGTCACACTGTAAAAACATCGGTGTTAGATTTAACACCATGGGTGTTAAATCTAACACCCATCAAACTTCAATAGATGACCACACCCACAGGTGTAGAAAATGTATTGTGACGGTGTTAAAAAGTGTTCGCCTGGCATTTCGTGGTGTTAATTTGACACTGTGGCTGGTGATATCTTTGACACTGCGCTCGAGTTAATTCAATAATGACACCGCATGGTGTTGATTTGATATTGGTGGTGTTAATTTCAATGGTATAACACCCGTCCAGCTTCAATAGGGGACCACACCAACTGGTGTTACCGTGGTGTAAATGTATTTACAGATTTTTTCAAAAATCAAGCACTTTATCGGAAAATTCTTTATCGTCTTGTTGAAGTTCAAAATTAACAAGAAGTGCAGTAACGAAGAAACTATTCAAAAAACAATTTTAAATTTTGAAATGACACCCGGAGGTGTTAATCTAACACCATGAATGAGCACCGGAAATTTAACACCAGCTTGGTGTTTCATATTTAACACCGGAGAGGGAAATGATGGGTAAAAACATCTTGTCCAGCACTATGACGTAAGCACTGGGCATCATGGGAGGGAATCAAACTCGGGTCCTCCGATCGGGAGTCGGGAGTCGGAAGTCTTATCCACAATGCCACAGCGCCCCCAACTATTTCGACATCTGAGAGGCTTTTATATTCTTTTGTCAGCGAAATGTCTTTTTTCAGGATTCCATCGCAATAATAGAGGTGCGTTGGGTAAACAACAGCCGTTAGCATGGCAATTTATACATTTTAGGAAAAATCTTGTACAGACTCGGGCAAATATTTAGTTTTCTCTAGGTACAACAAACATTCACCACTTGATCAGTTTGGTGGTGGTCATCTTACATCAGAACATAGCATAATAACATATCATGTAGCATGCTGCATAGAGAGAAACTACATCCATAAAATCATCGAATAAAATGAGGTTTGATACCATCAAAGATTAATATGTGGGGGGGGAACAATATTCACTGAATCAAATTCATTCGACACAAAAATTTCCACTGAAAATAAGCACAGAAAGTCACAAATTAAATGCACAATCATCCGAAAAAAAAAAACACGATGTGCATCACATAAATTCTTTAAATATCAAGATAGATACTAATCAGTTGAAAAGTACTACAAATATCGAATTATGGTGAAAATAATGAAGGAGCAAAACACAATAGGTACATTTGCAATTTCTCCAGATTTGCAAACAATTTCATGAAAAAAAGAAGGAAAGAATGGTTGCTAATTAAGCATCTTATCATCCGTTTGTGTCACTTTTTTCCATTGGGCTGCATCCTAGAGTCGACATTATGATCAAGTGCATGCCTTACATTTATGCAAAGTATGTTGTTTATCAAAACACTCAACGTCATTGCAGCAACTGCATTGACACACTCAATCCACACAGGGGGCGCCATTGCACTCTGCGTGACACTGCGCGTGCGCAACATAATCTCAATCATCCACAGAGGGCGCCACGGTAATCCAGTGTGAGTTACAAGTTGAGCACACAGAACTCGTTCTGTGGTTGCGAGCACGGTCGACGGTCGAGCAACTTGGTCACGTATCGCAGATATATGATGCACTAGCCAAAATGCGTCACTCACATTCATATCTATCAGCTCAGAACAGACGTTTCGCTTGTTAGTTATCGCGGGAAGCTCAGTCACTGGCAACGTAGAAAAAATTGGCGCTATTTCATTCCAGGATTTATGATCACTATATTAAAAAAAAACAACACCAAAAACCATTAATTAAAGCATTAATGATTTATTCATGCCATATAAAAGATTGCTAAACTATGGACCAATCAGCCGGAGGGAACTACTGTAGTACCCAATGCCTTTCAACACATACGGATGCAAAATGCCCCCTGCACGTTGCTATCAACTTAGCCTGCTTTCCAGACGTTTGTCATTTCACTCAACCCAAGTCATATTCGTCCATGATCAAACATGAATACACATGACCATCGTGTCACTGGTGACAAATGAGTTGAAGATGTGTGTTTACTTGTGCATAGTAGTTCACATAATCCATCCCTCTCCGTGGTGTACATACAGTTGTGTGTGTGATTATTATTTGTATTCAACACTGTGACTGCTTGTACAATGTAGGCAATGTATGTCTTCCGTCCACTGTGTTATGTATATGTGTATGTATATAATCAATCCTGCTGGAACAAAGTTATATATTGCTAAACAGGATGATTTTGTCTTCAGCTTCTATATGCATAAGATGCAGACGGCCTTAGAGCAAGACAATCAAGACCAATGCCATTTACATACACCACGGTACCCTACACTGCCTGGATATTCTGGGCAGAATGTCTGAACACTGAACACCGATGGTTGCACACCAAGCTGGGCCTTACTTTAATATCTGATGGCTCATAAAATGTTTACAGCTTCAGACTTTACTGTACACCATGAGAACTTAAAAACCCTTGGAGAAAAGTTCAGGATGGGAAAAGGTGACTGAAGAAACGAACTGACTAAAAATAAAATCAAACTGAGATATCGTGTCACAATGACAAGGAGTTAGGAGCCGAGAATTTAAACAGAAAGGGTGGGGGAGAAAGAATGAAGGGCAAATATGGCAGACCAGCCATGACAAAAAGGACAGCAGAATAAAGGCAGGAATACTACGAGACATGTGAAGATACAATTAAACAAAAGAGCGGATGGAGACGTGGAAAAGTGGGGTGAAATCATTGCAGGGCAATAATCTATTTGTTATAAAACAAATAATGACTACCATGTCAGTCACATGACTGAACATTCGAAATGGTCAAACATGAATTACAAACATGTCTGAAGTACATGTCACTCATTACCAAAAAAAAAAAAAAAAAATCAATATATCATGATCATATTCACATTCGACAATATTTTTTCGCTTTGATTGAAGTCAATTCCAAACTAAATCCTGGACATCTCCACAAAGAATGTCTGACATAATTTGTGTTTACAGCTGATACAGCAGTAGATTTCACACGTGCAGTCATTGCGAGTTAGTCTCATTTAAAATGCTTCAACAGAAGTGGAAAAAAAAAACACTGAAGATGCCTTGATTTTGCTACATATTACAATCTACAAGCACCTGGGCTGACATATACTGAAAGCACATCCTCAACGGGCTTTAAAAAAAATGGTACAGAAATTGAGGGAAAATAGTAATTGAGAGAAAGAAATGTCCATTACAAATCAGCACAGACATAGTAACATTTTGTCTTCAAACCAACTGACACGACAGTATTATTTTTTTCAAAAATATTAAAAAATACCATCATTATAATTAACAGTTCTAAGTACAATCAAGACAGTTGAAGCCTTGTTTGAAAAATATGTAGTTTTATACAAAATATAATAATTTTCTACATATTCCACTCGTCTTTGCAGGACTGCCAACTTCCTCACATCCAAATCGGGGAGACGCCACAGAGCAATCAGGAAGAGATTTTGTGTGTTAATACATACATTTCAATCGACAACAATAATTCCCAACTCAGGAGGATTGTAATATTCTCTTTATTCAGGCTTAAAGAGATTTACAGATCTACAGAAACTTGACATTGCATTGAGCACAAGTGAAGTCCCAAACCAACAGAGAAAAAAAGAAAGATCATTTGTCCAAAATGTACACATGAGCTAATAATGCACTGGCTTACATCTGAGCAAGCAGTCTTCTCAATTCACTTTTCCAAATCTTGTTATATCACATTCACCCATTACATTTCATATGCGTCTGTATTCTCCCATTCATAACTTATGCTGAAGTGGGTATGAATCTCAAAGCGATTAAATTCTTCAGAGCAAGAAAGTTGTTTGTCTTTTGCTACTGCAGAGGACGAACAAAATCAATTTCTCTCCTTATTTCACATGAAGAGATTTATGTTCTTGTATTACAAAGAGATCGAGGCCATTATTTCGTTGTAAGTTGACAATTTGGAGGACTTCAAGCTTCACACAAACCTCTTCTTTTTTTTTTTTCACCAGACATTTACTTACTTCCTTGGAGGAGTCTGTGCCTTTAAATGTTGTTTGTTTTTGCTTGCTTTTTCTTAACAAATGCTGTGAATGATAATCATTATATCTTAATATTTTTTTTTCCTGCCATGAAGTGGAATTTTATCATGCTGCCATCTTTCTCTCATAATTTTTTTTTTCTAAAAGTCATTGTAATTTAGAAAGAAATCAGGCATGACACTGTCACAGCTGATTACATAACTAGCCCTCCAAGACCATCCCCTAAGGTACCCTGATGGTTGTGCAGCTATCATATAAGAGGAAGTGCAGAACAAGGTGATTTAGCTTTTAAAAAAAGTGCAAAATTTGGTATTTGTTCATTAAGACTGGTGCACTCATAGAGGGCGACAAAATAGGCTGGTGCACCCGGGCTTGAATTGGATAATTACTGCTCTCAACGGTGTTTTCCATTTTTTCCTCATTGATTACTGGTGTATTCGGCCAAAAATCCAGACTCTCACAAATCCGTCGCAGTGGAAACACATACCAGGAGAAGTCAATGTAGCAGACAAGGTATCGAGAGGGACTACAGCTGACGAACTGGAGAATGAGTGGAAGCAAGGACCAGACTTTCTATGACATCATGAGGCAGAGTGGCCAGTACTGCCCTACTTTGGCAAAAGGAAGCAAGTGACAAAAGTGACATTTCTCGTGAAAGAGCAAAATGTGTCTGTCATTTACACTGATGTCAATGGACTAGCATGATGTCTTATCCAACATATCTCTTAGTAGGATGAGTGTTTCTCCATGAAATTTGGCCTGGAAGAAGAGCTCATTATGTGAATTATAAAAACATCAATAACTCAAATTCGGATGGTATGTCACTTGCTTCCTTTTGCCAAAGTAGGGCAGAGTAGACAAAGTGGTAACAAATGAGGAAAAACGGAAAACACCGTCGAGAGCGGTAATTATCCAGTTCAAGCCCGGGTGCACCAGTCTGTTTTGTCGCCCTCTATGGGCGCGCCATCATTCAAGTTCTTTGGCCAGATACACCAGTAATCTTGACTGTATATGGCATGTAGACCTCATCTACAAGCGCATAAAAACTCTTGGACCTGATGGACCACTGCATGTCTGGTATACACACATGAATTCCCCTGGAGCCAGATCAGAATCTGCATAATGAGCAATGTATGGTGTAGCCAAAAGGGAAACCTCATAATCAAACAGAGTGAAAATAGTATGGTATCTTTAAACTGAGAATGCAATGTTAAATCAAATGTTGAAGGAAACGAAGATGATCTCTGCTTGAGTGCTGAATGGCACAGAAAACCCCATAGTCTTATACACTCTGTCCAAAGTCCCTGGCAAAGAATGGATTAAAGATCAAGTGCATGAATTCTAAATGTTCCTCTGTCTGAACCTCAAAGTGGAAGAATTTTGTTTAAGCTCACACCATTTTTTCCCCTAAAAAGTCATCGTTCTGATCACCAACTGATCTACTCCATTTACATGCCTGATCTGTATTCTTGATAGACAGAAAGATCCGTCTATCCAGAGGAGTCTATTTATTTATTAATTTTTTTGTTTGACGTTTTTGCTCTCCTCCGCAGGAGGGGATTCCGTGAAGCCAGACGCAGTCTCCGCGGAACATATCCCCTACGACCAGATACAGACCGATCTTTCGGTCAATATTCCTGACTGCAGTGTAACTGTCCAAGTTGATTCCCACAAATGCTGTTTGTCTGATTCCATTCCTAACTTCTATTTCTCATTCACCAAGGTGCACACTCACCTGTGACATTCTATTTGTCATACACATATACTGTGACTGCATGGTTTAAAACAGATTTTGTTCAAAATTACACAAGCTGTTAAATGAGCAGTATGTACTAAACAGCAAAAAGGATCGTATCAATTACCAGTACAATATTGCGTTTGTGTCAAACATTATGCTCCATATGTCACGAAGAGACAAGTTCCTGTAATAACACAAGATTCTTCCTGTAATAACACAAGATTCTTCCTGTACTTCGTCAATAATCTACAAGCATTATTATCAGCCAGTTCCTCATATCACAGCTTGTCAATGAAATGCAAAATGTACTCGGTAAAGAATAAAACATTACATCCTCCTGCATTACCAAAAGGTATCGCAAAGAACTAGGAAGGGCAAACGCGCGTGCGCGCGCACACACACACACACACACACACACACACACACACACACAAGAACATTTCTAACCTTCATGGTTTCCATGGTATCAATAACAAAACACTTGTATAAAAGGCTTGCGGTATATGCGATCGTGTCTCAGCCTCGCAAAATCTATGAGGGGCTTAACAATTTCGTCGTCCACTGCTGAAATTGTGGGACTGCAAAACGTGCAGACTGCTGCACATTACCCAGGAAAATAATTCTGCCTTTTAGTATCATTAAAAAAAAACCATATATCATGCTTCCTAAAAATCGGTGAAATGCAAACCGCCCCTTCACACTGCCTAAGTGTCCAGTCCATCATTTACTGGACATAGCCCCGATGACCACACATCAGTGGAGAGCTATAAGGTCTGTTTTTACGTCTGTCACTGACTTGGACACTGCTCAGTCCATTTTGGCCAATCCTCACTTATCTCAGTGGCTATCGATACACCAAAAATCTCCCTCTTTTCCTGTGCATTTCTCAGCTTTGAGAGACCTATTTGATTTTGGTTTTTGACAATTGCAGCTCACGTTCGTGCCAACATATCACAAGTATATTTTCAAATGGAAAAAAAAAGAAGAAGATAATTTCCATTATCCCTGAATTTTAGTCGAAATTCCCATAATTTTCAGGAAGACAGCCATTTGAGACATGAGTCTACTGATAACACATCAGTTTCTGCACAATAAGACATGGACATTGAGCCGTTACCACGGCAGTCCATTACTGAAAATTGGCAGGTTTTTGAAGCCACCAATTTCGATGAACACTTGGTGTCAATTTCTTTTCTCTCAGAGGCAGAGATTACACGCTTTGTGTGTCAAAGGTACACATGGAGCTGTTTCTGTTTTGTGTTCAATTTCTACTGGTGTGAAATCCTGAATTAAACTGGATGAAATCCATTACACTGTATGAAATCCATTACACTGAATGAAATCCATTACACTGAATGAAAATCATTAAACTGAATGAAAACCATCACACTGAATGAAATCCATTACACTAAATGAAATCCATTACACTGAATGAAACCCATTACACTGAATGAAATCCATTACACTGAATGGAAACCATTAAACTGAATGAAATCCATTACACTGAATGAAACACACTACACTGAATGGAAACCATTAAACTGAATGAAACCAATTACACTACTAGAATGAAACCTATTACCCTATATAAAATGAAACCAATTACACTGAATGAAACCCAATACAAGGTGGATGTAGGCCTATTGTTTTGCGGCATATCAAGGTACACTCCATATTACATGACCAAACAATTATTGCAAGAAAGTCCTACTTTTCTTCAACTATTCCATATGAAATACCCGGCATGATTTAGGTAGTAGAAAGGAATTTTGGGGAAAATGTCATAAGTGTATGCAAAGGAGTTGTTGTTTTTATTCGTGCAATAACCTACTTAAACTAGATTGTCCTTCATGACCCAAAAAAGAGAAAGAATACATTTATTTGTGACAGCTACAAGGGTATCAATGGTGTAAAAAAGCTTAACCCTATTCTAACTGGGCTATTTTAGACCAAGTTTTTACTGGGGGGGGGGGGGGTCAATTTGACCCCCCCTTCAGATCTCGGCCGCCGATCGCGCGATCGCCGCAAAATTTTGCCTGAACATAGAGCTGGATGTCACCTACAAGATTACATGGTCATACAATAGAAAAATGTTGATTTCATATTTTTAATAAATTGATTATGCAAATTAACGCATGAAATCATATTTTCACCTGTAACTCCATCAAAAAGACTGAAGGATTATTAGATTTTTGTGTCAGAGTTCCTCAAGACACATCAAACAATTTTCTTGTAAAAAAATCGCGCAATCAAAATCATTTTCTTTTGTTTTTTATTGTTTTGTTAATTTCTTGTGTATTTTATTGTTTTTTCGATCTTTTGTTTTCTATTGTTTTTTTGCCAAAATTTGTTGGAGGCTCTTTTTCAAGCTTATCTACATTAGAATTGATTTATTTCAATGGTTAAAAGTTGAAATAATCTAATTTATATCAATTAAACAAAAAAACACAGTTTGCATTGGATTTGCACACGAAATCATGAATTTGAGCGTTTTTCGGGTTGACATGCATATGCAAAACATTGCATAACTTCAGAATGGTGTACCCGGACGTCGCAAATTTGGTCTCAAAATATGCAGGAGACTTCAATGAAAAAAGTCATGAAACGACGCGGCAAAATCATTGCGCGTTGCGGAATCGTGGCGCGAAACGTCGAGGGGGGGGGGGTCAATTTGACCCCCCCCCCCCCCCCAGTTAGAATAGGGTTAAGATGGACATACACATACCAGACTCCAAAATATTTCATTGGTCAAAATATTTGGGGAAAATTCTGTACAATTTGTGATCCGACACTAACCTCCAACATTAATCAATCAACCAGTTAAAGGACATAATAGGGCAAAAAGTCAATGTCAAAAACTACTAGGCCAACTGACATAAAGACATGACTGACTCATCTTATAATCGAAGTTGCATAATTTTCAAGGTCACCTTCCCTAAACTCTATTTGCATGTATCAGTCACGTCTGATGCATCGTAACATTGACGCAACTACAGAACGCCGTACTTTACTACTAACAGTACATTTGTATTGGTAATCTTTGTCTCTTGGACCATGAAGGTAAGCTTGGAGTACAAATATCTGTCACACGTGGCTAAAGTCTATTTCTTGGTGTCAACCATCATCCGCCCTGCTAAAGAGAAGGGCGCCCTCAGCGGACAGCCAATGGCCTACGAGACCGCCAACTTGGGAGTGCCTCGCCCAGCATTTGCCACAGTACACCATCACGAAAGATTATGAAATGTGAGAGCAATGGGCCTTGGGCCTTCATGTGATTTGAAGGGAAGATGCAGAATTAGGAATCAGACATAAATTGATATGATTGTACAATTAATATCACTGTGATTATTGGTTGGTATCATTGTTGCGTTATACAATCATAATATCTCTATATTTACATCAGAATTTTGTCTTCCAATTATTGCCTCTTACATGTAAGTCTGTTTCACATGCAGAAGGGGACATCCCCGACACTCGTGATGGTAGAACACTAAGAGACCCTTCAGTGGCTTTGGAGTACAGTATTACTTAGTATTGTGCATCAAAACACAAGACCGTACAAACTGAGTTGGGCAATGGACGAGCTATTAACGGTTTGAGATGTAAATGCTGACATGTGAACAACACCGAGTCAAAATCATTGTTTTTGGACGCAATGATGCGTGGTATTGGATATAGGGCAACAGATACAATGTAATAGGAAAATGTAACCTGAGGCAAACTGGCTCTACCACTGGCGACAATTTCCACAGCCTCGAAGTACCATAATCATTTGTCACATATATAGTTGTACCTCCCCCAAAACACAATCTGGCTTGAATCAATTAAAAAGTTAGGCTACCTCGCACTTCTGCGTTTCGACCACCGTGAAAGTACCTTTACACTTTGGCAGCATATCTATGCCTACGTCGTCTTGGTGTGGACTCAGATTTCCGTTTGGCAACGTTGAGGAATGACGGTCATGACGACTTGTCATCACAAGGTCGAATAGAAGTGTGTCAATGTCAAAAGCCCAGTTTACACGAACTCAGATCATCAGACCATAATATTAAATAAAAAATCACTCATATTCTACCTGTATTTTTGCCACAAGGCTTGCCTATAATAACCTATAAAAAATGCTCCACAGGTGTGCCCATAGTTTGCCCAACATAGCACCAGCCACAAGACGTATAACAAATTCTTGCTATACCAAAAACTTACTAAAACATTGTTAAGATTGCTGTGAGGTGAGTACCCAATCCTCATCCAGTTGGAGCAAAGATACGCATAAATTTGCATACATTATCTAGCTCACCTATTACACATTCCATAGTAAAATCAAAACCTTGCCCGTTCTGCACAAGATACCATTATTATGTAAACGCATGCTACAGGTGAGTTTGATTTCGTGTAGCCTTTTTAAAACTCTACGAGCATTACTACCTTGGGAACACCAGGGCGGACAACTTTGTATTAACACAGGCACACAAGTGCAATTCACACGATTGTCCTTTCATTCACTGCGGCGCACAGATTCCTTTGGCGGATGCAGTGTGGCAAACGTCCAGCCGCCTCCTGCAACTGATTCAGTATCTCAAGTGGCTTTGCCGCAGGGTGATTCAATTTGCTAGGTGTCATCGTACTCTTCGTCCACATTCAAGCAATGAACAGATCGACATCTTTCTCTCTAAAAAAAAACACCATACAACAGTAACATGGAGATGGGCGAATTACTATGTAACATCATATTCGAAAAACAGAAGAAAGGAAAATAAAAAACAGAGCAAAAAGCTGCTAACAATGCTGCGTCCCCTAAGCCGATATATGATTATTATACACATGTATATAGAAGCAAGTCTTATAATATCTGTAACGCTGTTGACATCGTAAGCATTGTCATCAGTGTCGTCTCATCGCCATCCTCGTTGTCAATATCCATCATATAAACACGCGAACGAAAGGAACATGACGAAGAAAATGGGGAGGAGAAAATACGTGGTCAAACATCTATGCGCTGTTGATGTGTTGTGAGTTTTTCCCAACAGACACACTTTCAGGTGAAGGAACAAAAAGAGCCATGACTGCATGTTCGTTCACCTCGCTCTCAGCGCTCAGTCGTGTTGATAGCTGTCCTGCTTCAATCAGTGTCTGCCAGGATGCCGTTGAGTCGGGTGCAAAAAGTAATCGTTCCTTTAAAATGTTAGTCGCCGACGAACGTTTCTCGCTCGCTGTGGTTTGCTTTTCATTTTGTCTTTTGTGGGCGTTCTCTCCCTTTCTCTCTCTCTGTATAGTTCTATCGCGACAGTTCAGTAGTTATTCGGCTGCGAGTTTCCGTCCGTGCCGTTCTGGTTGGCGTTGTGTCCTTGTAAAATTTTGTCCGCCTCCTCCTGGGAGAGAAGCTCGATGAAAGTGAACGGGAAGAAACCCTGGGAGCCGTCCTTCAGGAGCTCACCCTCCCAGTAGCCGCTCATATGCTGCTTCAAAACTTTCACCATGTCTCCTTTCTGCTCACAGCACAGTCCGTTGAGGGGGGGGGGGGGGGAGGGGGGAGGGGGGAGGGGCAGGGGCAGGGGGAGAGGGATGGGGGTCAAAGGTGAGGAGGAAGGGGGCGGGATGGTCGGAGTGGAGGTCAGGAAAGAGAGAAATCAACAAGATTGGTTTTAGTTTCATATCATAACTGAGTTGGCTGCTGCAGGCATAACATTGCTGGGATAACAAAACCTTGCATCTCAAATTTCGGTGAAACTGACATTTTTTTTTTTGATTAATGGTCCAGTAATCATTTTTAATAGTGATGTCCTTGTCCAAATCGTAGCTGCCTTTGATAGCACAAAATGAAGCCACCATGACATATCAAAGAAAAGGCTATCCCATTTGATATAGTGCTTTGACTGCCAAAGATTTTTTGCTCTCCTGAACATGTGACATTTTTGAGATACGAGGTCTTGTCACCTGTGCAACAATAAATCCTTCAATCTTCTGGCAGTGTTTGAATTGTACAAGGTTAACTCTTGTTTGAATTCATAATAACAAATCTTAATTCATAATGCACATACATTGTAATAACACTGACATATTTTTAAAGAGGTACTACAAAATATACTGCAAGAAGAAATATACATTACAAATATCTGAATCACTTGAATATACTATAAGTATATTTTCTTAAAGTATCTGTTAACTAGTGGTACAAGTGTGCATAGTTTTCCACCAACATGAGACAACAAGAGGAGTGTTTAATGAAGATGAAATTTTTTTTTTTAATGAAGTCTTTAAGGAAACTCAAACCCAAAGAGAAATGTGAATTGAGTGAAAGCAGCAACATCAGTAAAACACATCAGTGAAAGTTTGAGGAAAATTGGACAATGGATGCAAAAGTTAATAATTTTTTTAAGTTTTAGTGCTGGAACCACTGGATGAGGAGACTACTATAGGTTATGACGTCATGTTTGGGCAACAAATATAAAGAGAATCCACAAAAATAAAGTTTTTAATGAAAATTACACATTCAATCAACTTGAAAGTAACATAATGTTAAGGGTAGTAATTATTCCCCCTGCTTTCTAAAATTGGTTAGTCAAGTGTTCTTTCATTACGCTAGAAAAGTGAAAGCATGTAGAATTTTCATATTTTCTTTTCGCTGGCCACGTTAGACAGGTGGCCCCTATACACAGGGTCTTAAACAGGACTCTTCTCTCGGCGGGATTTTTCAGTGGCTGCTATAGACGGGTGGCCGCTATTAAAGGCAGGTTTGACTGTAATAAAAAGCCAATCTGAGCAAAGTGAATGTGAAATGGAATCTCTGTCAAAGCAAATCAGCATCAAGTCCAAAAGTCTATCAAGAAGTAATGGCAGTGTACCAACTCACTTCATCACGACATTATTACAGGGGATGGACATCGAGATTGCATCCGAGTGTTGAGTGCAATGGCAACTGGGCCCTGTTTCATAAAGCTGTTCGTAAAGTTACGAACAACTTACGAGCGACTGGTGATCAGTTCTGATGTGCCGTACTTATCAGAATTTCCATAATTCAGCACAAGAACTGATCACCAGTCGCTCGTAAGTCGTTCGTAACTTTACGAATAGCTTTATGAAACACCCCCCTGGTATCCCCCACCTCCCCCCCCCCCCAAAAAAAAAGAAGAAGAGAAAACAATCAATTCACCAAATATCAGTAAAACAGAAATGTGACAAGACCATGTTGTTGTTGTTTTTCTTTTTGTTTTTGTTTTGTTGTTTTTTTTTTCTGCCCAAAGTCTGTTGTTTGCCCAGTGGGTTTAAGATGCACTAACTTTGTTTCATTGGGGGGGGGGGGGGACGGGGAAGGCAAGCAAAAAAAGGTAGGGAAAGGGAGGGAAGGGGGGAAGGGTGAGGAAAGGGTCCCTGGGTGGGGCAAAGGTTGGCAAAGAGGGGGGGGGGGGAAAACACTGTGAGAGAAGGGTGGAAACATAAGGTAAGGAAGAATAATGGGATGAGGATTGGGTAAGGGATGTGGGGGGGGGGGGGGGATGGGAGAGGAATTATAGTGGAAGGAACAGTGGGAGAAATGCCAGGGAAGGTTGGGGGGGAGGAGGGGTGGGAAGGGAACAGTGAGGGAACAGGGTGGTGGCTGAACAGTGGTAGAAGGATGGGAAGAGTGAGATGGGGAGAAGGGGTGGAGGATGAGGAAAAGGTGAGAGGGAAGGGGGAGTGGGGGATGTGATAGGAGGAGAGGGTGGGGAGGGGCAGCGATGGTGATAGCTCTATCAATATCCTCCTCTCCAGCGGAAGTCGTAATCAAAGCTCTATCAAGCTCATAGAGGTACATACTATAACCATGGCCGGCCTAACAATAGTCACACATCAAACTGAAGGATAAACTATTTGTGTGCTACAAATACAATATTCTCCATAGGTAAAAGAGGTTCCAAAATCAGGAAGACTTGTAGATTTTCTTGTCAGCATGTGAATATTTGGGTTTTGTAGAGCTTGGAGACTACAAAAGTAGGCAGCTCCTTTGTCTAATTTTACTCTCCTGTAAATGTGGATATTTTCGTGTGAGAAGTTTTTATTTTCGCGAATTTCTTGAGTCAGGGGCTATTCCCGAAATTAAACACACAGGAAAATACTGACTCTGATCGTGATATGAATGTGGCGCACATGTATACGTACATTTCTCCGTTCAGTACAGTACTCCACGATCGCGAATTTAACCACTCGCGAAATTGTGTGGGAAGTCCCGATTCGCGAAAATTTAGACTCGCAGAATATATGCCGTATACAGGCACACTGTTTCTCTATGACCGGAGCATTAACTCTTACTCTCCTCCTACCAACTCCCTGAAATTTCAGTGATCATTGTCTTAGCCACATTTTACCTCCAGTTTTAATTGCGTTGTGTCGTAGGCACTGGGAATTCTCCTCTGTATTGCTCTGCCGTAGGAAGTGACGGTGCGGTAGACCTCCGGCGGAGGATCAGTCTTCATCTGCAGGTGTTTAAATTGAAATTGAAATTGAAATTGAAATTGAAATTGAAATTGAAATTGAAATTGAAACTGAAATTGAAAGAGCAAGAGCAAGAGCAAGAGCAAGAGCAATAGAAATAGAAATAGAAATAGAAATAGACACAGAAAGAGAAGGAGAAAGAGAAAGAGAAAGAGAAAGAGAAAGAGAAAGAGAAAGAGAAAGAGAAAGAGAAAGAGAAAGAGAAAGAGAAAGAGAAAGAGAAAGAGAAAGAGAAAGAGAAAGAGAAAGAGAAAGAGAAAGAGAAAGAGAAAGAGAAAGAGAAAGAGAAAGAGAAATAGAAATAGAAATAGAAATAGAAATAGAAATAGAAAGAGAAAGAGAAAGAGAAATAGAAATAGAAAGAGAAAGAGAAAGAGAAATAGAAATAGAAATAGAAATAGAAATAGAAATAGAAAGAGAAATAGAAATAGAAATAGAAAGAGAAAGAGAAAGAGAAATAGAAATAGAAATAGAAATAGAAAGAGAAATAGAAAGAGATGAGTGAAAGAGATGAGAGATAGAGATACAGATAGGGAGAGAGGGAGAGAGTGAGAGTTGGTAAGGTGGTATAAGGACCCCCATTTTACAAGCCGTCAAAGGTTCCCTTCTGTTCAAGCTCTTACAGCGACCACAGCAGTACTCTTGATACAGAACTGACTGAAATAAGATATTCTAGTAATCATTCTTCATAGCCTCACAGCATCCTACTTCATTTTCTTTAAAAGACAAAAGCAAATAGACAAAGAATTTGCAGGTATTCAGATTTTTGTTCAATGACAATCACTTGTTATCTTTCAGGTCACTAGCCTGCTGGACACACAGCGTGTTTTGTAATTGGAGAAAATGGGAATGGTCAAAATATCAAATTTACTGTACATTGTCTGTCTCACTGGTCTAATCCTATGGAAGGGATATTATATTTTGATGAATTTTCAAGTCAGAAATCAGGAATGTGTCAAATCTCTCTAAATCAAAGGGAGCAAGCATCGAGCACTGTTTATTCTTCCTAGTCATCCCAGTTCCATCTTCAAACTAGGGTGCAGGCCTTTGCCCAACGTTGAGTCTGATCTTGCAACCTTTTTAGAGGTGGGGGGGGGGGGGTGGTTGCTTGCCAACACCCATACAACAACAAAACACTTTCCATGGAGCAATCGGGCAGATACTTGGGCGTGGTAACACAGGTGCCTCAATAGACGATTATAATTCAACAAAACAGGGAAGCTTATCATTCTCTTGGTAGGACATATAAAAACACATTCAATTTTGCGGTCAGCCTGCTGTAGAACCAGGGAGCCTCCGCAGCTCTGCCTTTATAAATCCTTTCGGTGCCAGGGACCTTGAACAGTTTGTACAACGTGATGGGGCTTTCAGTGTAAATCAGAACTCAAAGCACTGATGGGGTTAAAGCTCACAAGTCCTTTTTGCACCCCTGAAAATTAGATTCCTTTCCTATTAACTGGTATGTTTTAACAGTAGTTGATTCAGACCTTTCCTCAGAATCACAAAAATTGTAAACGTCTTGGTGATGGAGGAGAAAACAATATCATTCTTCTAGACCACCGAGCTTTCACCGAGCTGTCGGGCGAAAGCTCGGTGGTCTAGTGGAGATGACGCCTGTCCGGTGATCAGGAGGTCGTAGGTTCGAATCCTGCTCGAGTATGTACGCCCATGATTTTTTATCATGGCTACTACTAAAACAATGATCAATTCAGTGCTTCTTTACGTCGATGTGGGGCAATTTGTCAATCAGTCGCGATGAAAACATCTCGACGGAAGAATTTCATGAATTTGAATAACAAAGCAGTACCCGCTGCATTCTATAAGGATTAGAACCAACACTTGCTGTCAGGCGAAAGCTCGGTGGTCTAGTGGAGATGATGCCTGTCCGGTGATCAGGAGGTCGTAGGTTCGAATCCTGCTCGAGTATGTACGCCCATGATTTTTTATCATGGCTACTACTAAAACACTGATCAATTCAGTGCTTCTTTATGTCGATGTGGGGCAATTTGTCAATCAGTCGCGATGAAAACATCTCGACGGAAGAATTTCATGAATTTGAATAACAAAGCAGTACCCGCTGCATTCTATAAGGATTAGAACCAACACTTGCTGTCGGGTGAAAGCTCGGTGGTCTAGTGGAGATGACGCCTGTCCGGTGATCAGGAGGTCGTAGGTTCGAATCCTGCTCGAGTATGTACGCCCATGATTTTTTATCATGGCTACTACTAAAACACTGATCAATTCAGTGCTTCTTTACGTCGATGTGGGGTAATTTGTCAATCAGTCGCGAATATCATTCTTTTTGGTGGTGAATTTATTTGGAGCCCGGAAAAATTCCAACTGTCATTCTCAGCACAGACAGGGTGCATATCCTGGAGTGCATTTTTTTTTTTCTTTTTCTTTTTCAAAAACTCTGAGGTGTATTACTGTAAGGTTCATACAAAATGGTGGGAGACACTATCCTTCAACCACGCAAAATTTTGTGACATTTGCAAATGGGATATATGGCCCTTTAAAGTAATCAAAAATATCCAACATCCAAAAGTTACCCATCTTGAATAGACTATTCTTTTCAATGTGGGGCTGATATGAAAGAGCACTCACAGAAAAATGTAAAGTCCATTTCATATTAAACAGGAACAACATCAACCAAAAACCGGTACCCTAGCGGTCATCTCATCCAAAGGGTCACCCCGTCCTGAACTCACCGGCTCCATCCAGGGAACGGGAAACTGTCCCTCCTGTCCCCTCGAGTTGCGCATCGTCCACCACTCCTGCTCGTCCCGGTTGACCAGTGTCAGAATCTCGTTCTTCTGGGCCGGAAGGTCTTCGGGATCCTGCAGGGAAAAAAAAACAAAAAAACAAAACCAAAAGTTTAAGATCGACTGATTATCTACACTGAATTTGTCATAAATTCCTGTGCATATTGACATACAAAGTATACCCGGTACATTGTATATTACAGGGTTGTCAACAGTATAGAGTATAAACAGTGTTGCCATATTCTGAGGGGTGAAAGGCACATTTTTGCTAGAGAACAGTGCGTATAATAACATTCAATACTGACCAAGCTGTGTGCAGTAATGCAAGAAACCTGCAGTACTAGGGTGGTGACATGGCTCACAGCCTCCGACCCAAGAGGCCCGGGTTCGAACCCGAGTTTGGACTGAGCAATGTTGTGTGTAATCATACCATCCCCTCTAGCAAGAGGCAAAACACTCTGTCCCTCGGATAGGACATAAAAGGAGGTTCCATGTGTAAGAGAGTCACATCTCATGCACGTAAAAGATCCCGCTTCATTCATCATAAAGACCAGGGTGTTTAAGCCAGTGAAGTGGTGCCGCCTCACATCTAACTGGACCCCATGGAAGACCAGCTTAATGGCATAGTTGAATATAGCTATCCAGCCATCTTCTCAGATGAAAAATGAACAAGCAAAAAAAAAAAAGAAAAAACAGAGCAAAAAAAAAAAGAAAAAACAGAGCAAAAAAAAAAAACACCCCCAAAACAAAATTACTTTTGGCAAAAACCAGTACAAAATACTGCCAAAGAAAAAGAAGAGAAAACTAGAAATGTCGCTACGGCGACTGATGCCTCCACCATAATGCATGATTCTCCCAATAGGTGTATAGTACAATGTCTTGACAATGTGTGATGACAGTTTCACATAACTGGCAAAATATCGAAATAACAGGTTTGTCAGAAATATCTTGAATGTTCACTTTCCACGAACTGGGTTTGCTATAATTGTCTATTAAAGAGTGCAGGTACACATATTTGGGGAATTGAAAATTTTTACTTGACTTCTGACCGACCTTATTATAAGTTTATGCATTGAGTATAATTTTCAAGGTATGAAGAAAGAGTGCAATTACAGTACAATTTTTTTTTTCATTTAAACCTGACCTTTGACCCTTAACCTTTGACCTTTGACCTTCTGGCTGGAAATTTCCAAGAGAATCTCCATCAAGTATCATGTACATATATTAAACACTTTTAAAACTAATAATTATGCAATCATTGCATATACCAGTATACATGTATGAGGGAAATACAGTAGTAACATTTTGAGGAGTTGACCTTGACCTTTGAACCCCTGACTATTGACCCATGACCCCTAAATTCCCTAGATAATCCCTGCCAGTCAGTACATGCATATGTACCATGTTCCATGAAGATACATTGAACCATTTGCGAGAAAAGTGATATTGCAACATTTTCACCTAACCTTTGACCTTTTGACCTTTGACCTTATGACATGAAACTCTCTCTGGAGAATCCTTACGCAGTAGTACATGTCTACACTAAGTTTCAAGAAAATAACTGCGGGCATCGCATAGATATGGGGGAAATAGCAACATTTTTAGCATTTGACCTAGAGCTTTTGACCTTTGACCTCTTGTCAATGTCACTAGAATCTACTCAACTAATTGTCCCATCATACATCATCCTTGGACCAAGTTTGGTGAAAGCTGCTTCATCCAGTTTTGAGTTATCACATAAACAGATAAATTTTAGGATTTGACCTTGATCTTTGACCTTTGACCTCTGTCCGATTTCACTGAAAAACTAATCAAGTAATTGTCCCATCATACATCATCCTCCAACAAAGTTTGGTGAAATTTGCTCCATACAGTCTTGAGTTATCGCGTAAACGGATACAATTTCATGATTTGACCTTGACCTTTGACCTTTAGCCGATTTCACCCAAAATCTTATCAAATCTTTGCCCCATCATACTTCATACTTGGACCAAGTTTGGTAAAATTCCAGTAAATATTACTCAAGTTATCGCGTAAACGAAAGCGGACGGACGTACGGACGTACGGACGGACGGACGGACAACCCGAAAACATAATGCCTCCGGCACCACTTCGTGGCGGAGGCATAAAAAAAACAACAGTTGAGATCTCTGATATGCCTATCATACTGCATTAACAGCACATTTCTTTTTGTAAATTTCTTTTATCTCCGTATATCATGCAGAGAATATTACTTTCATTTCTTTTTTGTCTAATTGCATAATAATACTTGTTCTCAGCAAGTGATGTTTTCTCCCAAACTATATATACACTTTATATATATCAAAAAAAAAATGTTTCAGTGATTTGTTGCTGAATATTCTTATCAAATTTTACATTATTCGAAGCTAGAGTTATATAGAGTAAAATGTAATATTCTCTTCCACTTGCACTCTTTTGTTTCACATCAATTATCACTTGTTTTGATTGCAGATTTTTTTTTTCAAAAAAGCACCTTAATTACGTCACTATCAAACTATCTATTAATTGCAACACATTTCAGAAGATTTTACACTGTTGTTTTTCTCCCAAATGAAAAATTACATGTACACTGATCGTACAATTTCAGCCTTATTATACATGTAAGCAGATTTAATAAACTGAACCAGTTCTACCCAGTCATTCTCCCAAATACTAAGATTTTGTTATTTGAATGATAATGAGGTGATGATTTATGCAGAAAAATTCATTCACGACTAGGTGAATTAGTCTCCAGATGAACTGACATACTGTCTGATCATTTTTTTTTTTTTGTTGCTGTTGTTGTTGCTCCTGTTGTTGTTTTTTTCTTTCTAAAGATTTTCTTCATCCCACCAGCAATGTGGGCAGGCTTGAGAAGTGCCAAGAAATAATACCAGCATCTTAATCACCACCTCCGCAGCAAAACAGTTTTAGACATTACACTCATATACATTTTCAACAGCGCCGAAGGTTGAGCTATCCTGAAGATTACATACATTTGTACACACAGCACAACCAGAGACTTATCATGCACCTTCTAGAAAGCGATCCACTGTACTGAAAAAGAAAAAAACAACAACAACAACAACGACAATAAAAAGAAGTCTTTTCTCTGGCACTGCAATCTCTCTCTCTCTTCTTATCCAACTCTCAACATTGCTTCATTTGAAACAATACGAAGTGTAATACATCTTGTAAGGTCGGCCGCTCTTTTGCTACAAATAGTCACACACACAAAGTGTACAGCTCCTGCACAGTCAGTACCTCAGAATACATGACACTCGCCTTTGGCTTCAAGGTAAAAAAGTGGTTATATTCCTCCCACAGGCAACGATACAATTTACTGCGGAGCTTCACATTTCAAGGCCTGCCAAATGTGTATAGTGTTTCATCTTTGGGAGAAGTCCATCATGTATCAACGTCTGTTGAAACCCAGCATAGTGATTGAACACATCGTACTTTTACAGTTAATATCTGATTACAAATGAGTCTGTGCCCATGTTAACTTCTGTGTAAAAACCTTTGTTGTATTAATGTGTTGTCGATTTTATGGTTTCTTTTTTTTTTTTTTTTCTCCAAAGATGACTGTGCAGTTTGAGGAAGCTATTATAGCAGGACTCTTGTCTCCCACCATACCAGTTTTGAAACATTTAACTTCAGACATTATTCACTAGCTGTTGGAATACCAGAACTATTATATAGGTAAAAATGTCCATCAATGCACAAATATTGGTGTCGCCCCTCGATGGGATGAGTGGTGATTTGTGACCTTGAACTTGGCAACTTGAAAAATCAAACTTTGAGGGCGCCCTACAAGAAAACGACAATTTTTTGGTTGATTTTTGGTAGGACTGTGCAGCAAGTGAGAGTATTTGAATATGTATAACATTGGGTTCTATTAAAAGCTTATTGAATTTTGAAGTTATCAGCTTCTAAAACATGCACCCAACTACATGTAGAAATGTCGCTATGGCGACTGGTATGCCTCCGCCATAATGCATGATTCTCCTAATAGGTCTGTAGTACATGTGGACAATGTGTGATTACATTTTCACAAAATTGGCAAAATATTAAAATGACAAGTTTGTCACAAATGTGTTGAATGTTCACCTTCCTTGACCTAGGTTTAATTGGATTAATAGGAGAGCATGCATTTGGGGATTTAAGGACTTTAACTTGACTTTGACCCATTCATATGTTTATGCATTGAGTAATTTTCAAGGTATGGAGAAAAAGTGCAATTTCTGTATTGAATAGTAAATTGTTACCATTTTCATCTGGCCTTTGACCCTAAAAATTCATAAGATAATCACTGTCAGGCAGAACATGCATAAATATCTAGTAAGTTTCAAGATAACTTGAGCCACTTCCGGGATATGGAGGAAAAAGTTAGTTCAGCACTTTCACTTGATCTTTGACCTTTTGACCTTTGAGGCAAAAAAAAAGAGAAAAAAATCTTTCCAGAGAATCTCTATTAGGTTATACATGCATACACCAAGTGTAAAAAAATAATCCTGCTGGCACTGCATAAACATGAGAGAAATAGTAAAATTTTGAAGTTTTGCTCTTGACCTTTGACCCCTGACCTTGGACCCCATGAACCCAAAATTCTCTAGATAATCACTGCCAGTCAGTACATGTATATACACTATGTTCCATGAAGATCCCTTGAACAATTTCCAAGGTACAGAGAAAAAAGGTGAAGTTTTAATATGTTTACTTGCCCTTTTGACCTTTGACCTTTGACCTCATGACCCAAACTTTCACCAGAGAATCCTAATTGGGTAATACATGTATACACTAAGTTTCAAGAAAGTATCTTCAGGCATTGCATAGATATGGTGGAAATAAAGAAACTTTATGTATTTGACCTTGACCTTTTGACCTTTGACCTTGAGCATGTGCACCCAAAAGTTCATAGGCACAACTTCACCCCCTAATACACATACATGCCAAGTTTCATCAGGATACCTCAAAAGGTTTTGATAGTTACACTGTCCACAAAATTCATTAGACGGACGGACAACCCGAAAACATAATGCCTCCGGCACCACTTCATGGCGGAGGCATAAAAACATTGACTTTGAAGCTTAACACCATTTTCAGTGACGTCATGCGCAATAACAGATAGTCAGATCCATGTCATAATAATATATTGTGAAGTTAAAGTTAGGTTAAAGTAAAAGTCCTTCCAGTTTATAAAATGAACAATGTAACTCTTCTAATTTGGTTGCAGCAATCATCAAAAATAACAAATTTTATTTAAACTCTGTTGTTTGACCACACATTGGTTGCTATAGGAGGCCATATCTTACTTTAGCAACTGTTTGACCTTGGGGAAAAATATTTCAGAATTTTCCATCAGACACTTGGGGGAATATTTGGTGCAAGTTTTAAAATTGAAAGGGTCGGGTTTACAGCATTGGTTGATTTGACATGGATAGACCCTGCTATAAATCACTAAACACAGCTCAAAACAGGCACATTTTTTACTTGCGTAAGTATTCTTTCTAGTGTCCTTAGGAAATGTAGATGACAAAAAATTGTGTCATTACAAAAATTTCTTTGTAAAGCATGTACGGTTTGTACTAGTATTTATCTTTTAAATTTCTTATGTTTTTCCTTTGTTTTTGACTGTTTGTTTTGCATTGTTTTTTTCCAATGAAATTTGTCCGCATCATTGTTCCAAACATGAAAATGTCATATTGATTGATTTTAAACAATAAAACCCCATAATAATCATGCTTTTATGAAATTTGACTGTACGCACAATTTGCGATAAAATTGTACAGGAATTCCCGTTTTTGAGCAATTTTTGGTCTGACATGCATGCACATGTACACATTTACGCGTAAACTTTGGAACCGTGTACCCGGATGTCACAGATTTGGTGTCAAAAGATGCAAGAGACTTGAAAGAAAAAAGTAGTGAAATATGGCGGCGATAGCTTTTTGCAATGGCAATACATGTACATCGCGCGGAATGTCAAAGAGGGGGCCTGTAAGCCCCCCCCCCCCCCCCCCCGCCTACATGTAGCTAGGGTTAAATGATGGAAGAAGCGATATGACTGCGCGCGCGTTGAACGGGCTCTCACTGTGAGTTCTTGCGTAAACTCACAAAATAAAATACAATTTATTAAAGAAATGGGATTCCATCAGGATTTGTGTATGAATGACACTTCCTCAATAATGACTAAACTTTCCACCTCATCGCATGACATCATAAAAGAAAATTCCTCCAAACGTTTTGCCAACGGTTATTACTTGAGCCATAGCTGACCCTTTACTGTAGCATTTGGTATCGGCACAATAAACCACACCAGAGCTTAATAAAGGGTCCATAAAAATGTAGTTTAGTGATTTAAAGGTAAAGTAAAGCACAGTTTTCATGCACTGGCAGAAACTGTTGATTTATGCCCGAACCAGACACTTATGTGTGAAGAAATTTGTGAATTGTCACAAATGTACACACAAGTAGTTATGTACATGTATCAAGGCTGTATGCATGGTTGTTTTAATGTGTACATTGTATGTACACAGGGTGACCAGATTAATGGAGAACATTCTATATGATATAGATATAGTACATACAGGCTGACCAGATCAGTGGAGAATTTTCTATGTGGTATACAATGTAGCTACAGTACATGTATGCATGTGACAGGAAATACATTATAGCTCGCTCAATCTAGAATGATTTAACCCATTCCAGAAAATTCTAGGAAGTGCTGGCTGAGTGAGGCACTGCCCTTGTAGCCCAATGTGATTGGTAGTTAATTTTGGCAATTATGTTATGCACATAGTTAGACAGTGAGTCATCCAGGATTCCTGGAATTTGGACTTGCTAGTATGTTCAGGTATGTGGCCCCAGGTTGGAGAAAATTACAGAATGTACTAGAAAGGGGTGAATGGATAGTATATAAGCAGGAGAAATTCTGAGGTAGGCAGAGTACCCAACACCTCTGCTCTGAGAGTTACGTCACTTCTGGCTCTGAAGCGACTTGTTATAGTCAGTCCTGTGTTACCTGCTGACCTGCTATACAAATTGTGTTTGTGGAGATAAGGCCTGGGAGACATTTTGCCTGCAGAGAATTAATTTGCCTACATTGGAGAGAGACTCCATATTTTAGTGTCAACGGACATTATTACGGCAAAGCTGTGACGGGCTGGATTCCTTGCTGGACATTATAAAGTGAATCATCATTCAACGCATCGACTGGACGTAGTCGTCATAACATTGGATTCTGCACATTTCGCTGTGGACCTATACCCTGGATTTATAACGTGGATTATTGCAACCAGTGCCTTTGGATTTACGTCTGAGGTATCATTCATCGGTGCATCGCGGATCATTCATCTGTGCAGCGAACATCGTATCTGGACACTGTCAAAGGATCACTTGTTTTCAAATTTGGCTGTACTACGCGTAAGTGATTGCACTACCGATTTATAATTGTTTCTATTGATCATTATTGTACTGATGTGAAAACCCATTACGACTCTGTATCCACAATATCACTGTTAATAAACCGCCCGAACATTAGTTGATTGTTTCTTTTGTGCGATCATTCTCAGAGTGATTTTGGTCGTAACAGAATTAACAGCATCATTACTCGATTTCAGTCGGTTCACAACGAAAATGTGAGCTACGTGCACACTTATTTTAATAGCAAAGAAATGTATGCTGTCTGTACTGTGAACTGATGTTTCTGTGCTGTATTCGGTAAATTACTGGTCACATCCTTTGTACAGACCCTCTTGATATTTTGCAAGTAAATTCCAAATGACAGAAGATGCATTTTGAGCCCTTTTGAAAACTATGTTTTTCCTTTATTGTCAAGTAAGGGGGAGGGGCACTTTGAGCTCTCTGATACCATGGTTTCCAATGTCATGAACAGAATCACCAAAAGCTTCACATATCTAACTGTACATAGAGGTATACCATATTTGTGATGATGGTAAGTGAGCAACTCCTAAAAATGTCCTTGTTAAGTATTTACTATTACAAAGGATAATGGTCAAACAAACAAAACATTGTACATTTCATGAAAATTGGCTGTAGTTTATGTAATAAAGAAATTGATGTGAGCAAGAAGCTGATGCTGATAAAGTTTTATTCTAAAGCTAGCATGTTTTGTTTTTTTTTTCCACAAAGATGTTCTAAATGATATGGATGTTTTCAAGCTACTGTATACGCCATATATTTCGCGAGTCTAAATTTTAGCGAATCGGGAATTCCCGACGATTTCGTGAGTGGTTAAATTCGCAATTGTGGAATCCTGTTCTGTACATAGAAATGTACATGCGTACATCACATCCACATCAGGATCAGGGTCAATATTTTCATGTGTCTTTAATTTTGCGAATAGCACCCGACTCGCAAAATTCGTGAAAATAAAAACCTTGTGAAATATTCGGCGTATACAGTACTTCAAACAATTTGCCATTTCTCTTTTGAATTCATGGTACAAAACTATGTGCTTATAGTAATACCCACTTTTACTCATTTTTTTATCGAATTAATTTGAAGTACAGCAGATGAAGATTTTGGAAAAGGGAAAATGGTTGGAATAGGGATGTTGCACACCATCACATGATGGATGCAAATTTAAAGAAGTACTTCTTTGAGAGAAGTTGATAATATTGTTAAAATGATGCTAACTCTGTACTGATCAGATGTGAAGGATTCATTAACCCACTGAAGCCCAGTCCCCAGTATACTCGCGCAGGTTTCTGCGGAAAATGATTATTAAAATGGATTGTATAGTTTTGGTTGAGACCTAATTTCAGGTTTGTAACATTTTTTGGTGAGATAATGAGAAACCTCTTATGAAATATGAAAGAGCATGTAATTCCTTGAGGAATTCAACATTTATTTGATGAAAATTGGTTTTGAAATGGCTGAGATATCCAAAATAGAGCAATTCTAAAGTGTGGGACCCACACTTTATTACGATCGCTTTGTTTTACTTTGTTTTTGAATGTTTCAGTCATTCCAAACCTGAATTTCATCAAATAAACTTTGAATTCCTCTTAAAATGGTATGCTCTGTACTATTTTATAAGTGTTTTCTTGGTATCTCGCAAAAAGTTAAAAGCCCAATTCTCATCTCCACCAATAATGTACCATCCCTTTAAATGAAATGTGAAAGAACATGTAATTCCAAGAGGAATTCAACATTTATTTGGTGAAAATTGGTTTTGAAATGGCTGAGATATCCGAAACAGCAGGATCCTTTAATGAAAGGTATGACCCACCTATTATGATGGAGCTTGTTTTTGGATGTCTCATACAATGTTCTAAAATCAATTTTCATCAAATAAACTTTGAAGTCCTCTTAGAATGGTATGGTAGGTACTATTTTATACATGATTTCTTGGTATCTCTTAAAAAATTTAAAAGTCCAATCATAATCTCCACCAATACTATATCATCCCTTTAGTATCAATGTTATCTTGACGTCATGAGGTTAAAGGGATGGTACAGTATTGGTGGAGATGAGAACTGGGCTTTTAACTTTTTGCGAGATACCAAGAAATTATATAATAGTACAGAGCATACCATTTTAAGAGGAATTCAAAGTTTATTTGATGTAAACCGGGTTTGGAATGACTGAATTATCCAAAAACAAAGTAAAACAAAGCGATTGTAATAAAGTGTGGGTCCCACATTTTATTAGAATCGCTCTCTTTTGGATATCTCAGCCATTTCAAAACCAATTTTCATCAAATAAACATTAATCAAATTCCTCATAGAATTACTTGCTCATTTCGTAAGAGGTTTCTCAATATCTCACCAAAAAATGTTAGAAACCTGAAATTAGGACTCAACCAAAACCATACGATCCCTTTAAGTTCGGGTAAGTCCTGTGTATTCACTTGTGGTGCAAGCTACTGCAGGAAGTATGTAAGTGTGACATTATCGCCAGCAGCTAATTTGCATTTTATTGCTCTTGACTAATAAACTGAGAGTGACACATGCTAAAAACAATGATATCTTCATGTACACAGTGTACAGGTGTTAAAAAAAAAAAGACTTTTAATATTATGCTTTGCCTTTGTGAATGCAGAGTGTTCATTCATTTCCATTGTTTTTTTAAATGTTATTGTTTTGGCTTGAAATAGTGAGACTTGTGTCTTCTAAACCAAAGTTTAAACATCAAGACGTGTAGAGACACTAAATGTAGCCATACACACGAAATGTAACAATATAATCACATATTTGTACCAACTTTGAAAATACATCTCCCACCAACCCCCCCCCCCCCTCCCAAACCCCTACACACAGGTATTCAAAGACACTGTTTGAATTAGGGGATCAGTTTCAGATACGAAGGCAGTGTAATTGTCAAACTTTGAAAACTGACTTGTACGATGATCTCACGCGTGAACAACAAAATTGTTACATTTAAGTTCCTTTATAATGGGAGTGCACTGTAGCATATTGGAGGATCATACAGTGCGGATTCCTCAGACTGAGCACATTCTTGAACAGTGCCTTTAATGTGCTTAAAGGGGATATACAATCATTTCATCTTTTCCCACTGAATTTAAAGTACTTAAAACTTAAATCCGTCATTTAGGACAGGCCATTATCTGCAATAGGTCCACATCAGTTTTGATGGGAATGGATTGATACACAACGGAGGAGCCTGCTGCGTGCCTACAAGTGGCTCATCTGCATACAGCTGACATTGTTCCCTTGTCCGAACTCCGCCGAATCGCATACCTCGTGGAAAGTGCGGCCACGAGGTGCGCTCGCACTAAAAGCAGAACTCTAGTATCGTACCACTTGATGACAGCGGACCCCAGCACATCTTCCGCTGGGTTGTCGAATAAAACAACTCATTAATAACCCTTAAGTTGACACGATGCAAACTGCACATATATGCCTAGAGGAGATGCAAAAGAAATTTCTCTCACACTTCATACATGGGAAAATTGTCTTGCATGAGAAAGTTCTAACGAAAGTGCACTTGTACGGAAGACAAATAATATACCAGAGCTATTTAAACCAAAGACTTGAAAATCATGTTTCCTATTTTGCTATATCCATACAGCAGAGTTGCCAATCTCTGTACATGTAGATCAAAAACATACTAATGCCAATTACAAAAATATCGATATAAATGAATAAATAAATGGATTTAATAAATTAATCAATTTATCAATTCATTCATTCAGTACCTCATTAGCGTCCTGAGCATGTCCTTAGCATGTCTTGAGTAGAGAACATGCTTTAGTGCGCATACTGCAAGTTACCTCAAATATGCACAGCTTGAGCTCCCAAGTTCATTGATTCTATTTGCCAAAATATTAAAAAATCCTTCAAAAAATCATAAATATGCCCTGATCACTACCAAAATCTGATCATTTCTGTTCCTGGTGCCAAGTTATCAACTTTCTCTGTAAAGTTTCATCCAAATCCACAATTTTTTTTGAGTTATTTTGCAGACAGACAAAAGAAAAACACACAAACAAACTAGTGCCAGTAAACACACATACTGTATACCCGGTACGCCAAATATTTCGCGAGGTTTTTATTTTCGCGAATTTCGCGACTCAGGTAGTATTCGCGAAATTAAAGACACGCGAAAAGGTATTGATTCTGATCATGCTATGAAAGTGACATAGGCGTATACTTTTCTCTGTTCGGTATAGGACTCCACAATCGCGAATTTAACCACTTGCAATAAATAAATGGTGTATACAGTAATCTTCCTGGCAGAGGTAAAAATCTGAAGATTGCCCATTGAAGCCAGAGTTTAGTGACCTTTGACCTTGAGGGATTTAAAGAGCTTGTATAGTTTTGGTTGAGACGTACACTTGTAACTTCAGGTTTCTAACATTCTTTTTTTTTGTGAGAAAATGAGAAACCTCTCATGAAAGGTGAAAAAGGATGTAATTTTCCAAGAGGAATTCAACATTTATGTGATAAAAAATTTGTCTTGAAATGGATGAGATATCCAAAACAGAGCAATCCCAATAAAAGGTGGGACCGATCATTTATTACAATCACTTTTTTAACTTTGTTTTTGGATGTCTCGGTCATTCCAAAACCAATTTTCATCTCATGAACTTTGAATCCCTTTTAGAATGGTATGCTCTGTACTGTTTTACAAGTGGTTTCTTGATATCTCGAAAAAAGTTAAAAGCCCGAATCTCATCTCCACCAATACTATGTACCATCCCTTTAAAGGACAAGTTCACCTTCATTAACATAAGGATTGAGAGAATGTAACAATATCAGTAGGACACATCATTGAAAGTTTGAGGAAAATTGGACAATCGATGCAAAAGTTATGAATTTTTAAAATTTTTGTGTTGGAACCACTGGATGAGGAGGCTACCAAAGGCTCGTGATGTCATATGAGTACAACAGTATAAAGAAAATGTAAAGAAAATTCAACATATTTTTACTTTTTGACAATCTGTTCAAAAGTTATGAATTTTTGAAGTTTTTGTGCAGTCACCGCTGGATGAGAAGACTACTGCAGTGTATGATGTCACATGCGTACAACAATCCCAGGAAAATATAAAGAGAATTTCACAAAATTTCATCTTTTGAAAAAAGTACACATTCCCTTGACTCGTTACTGACATAATATGTTATGGGTAATTAATATTATTCCCAGAAATAGGCAAGTCAAGTGCTCTTTTATTATGTGAAAAAAAAAAGTAAAAATATGTTGAATTTTCTTTACATTTTCTTTATACTGTTGTACTCATATGACACCACGAGCCTTTGGTAGTCTCCTCATCCAGTGGTTCCAACACAAAAATTTTTTAAATTCATAACTTTTGCATCGATTGTCCAATTTTCCTCAAACTTTCACTGATGTGTTCTACTAATATTGCTGCATTCTCTCAATCCTTATGTTTATGAAGGTGAACTTGTCCTTTAAGCCCAGAACCTATGACCAGCCCACTTTGTACTATGTATACATCTCCTGTAGCACACCTGTTGCTGTAGGTTACCAAGGAAGTTTCTCTGAAACTGCATTGATTATTGACATGTGTGAAAAAAAGAAAGGACACACAACCTGAAGACATTTATTAAAGGACAACTTCACCTTCATAGACATGTGGGTTGAGTGAATGCAGCAATATCAGTAGAACACATCAGTGAAAGTTTGAGGAAAATCTGACAATCCTTTCAAAAGTTATGAATTTTTGAAGTTTTTGTTCAGTCACAGCTGGATGAGAAGACTACTATAGCTTGTGATGTCACATGTGTACAAGGATATAAAGAAAGATTTACTTTAAAAGAAAATTCAACACATTTTCACTTTTCTCGCATAACAAAAAAAAAAATCACTTGACTTCTTTCTTTCAGAAGGCAGGGGGAATAATATTAGCGTTAAGATATGTCAGTAGCAAGTCGAAGAAATGTGCACTTTATTAAAAAAGTAAAGTTTTATGAAATTCTCTTTTTATTTTCCTTATATCGTTGTACGCATGTGACATCATGCACTGTAGTAGTCTTTTCATCCAGCAGTGACTGCGCAGGTACTTTGAAAATTCATAACTTTGGAACAATTGTCGGATTTCTCCCAAACTTTCACTGATGTGTTCTACCTGTAATATTGCTGCATTCACTCAGTCCACATATTTATGAAGGTGAACTTGTCCTTTACATTGTAAATGATGCCTGTGAAACTTTCGGGTTGGAGGTATATAAAACAAATATCATAAAAACATGCTTGTCGGCTGCTATGCACCAGCCAGCAGTTTCGCTCAACATGAACACCTCCCAACAAATATACTTTGCCCTGAAATTACTATAAAACCCTCTGAGTACAAGCAGCCCAAAAATCATATCAACTTTGCACAGAAACATGATACTAACACGACTGGAAGAACCAAGACCATTTCTCAACGTATTCTCTTCTGTGGGTAACTGCCTACACAGGGTCCTAGCTGCGATAATGGCTGCAAACTGAAGCACCCAAGCAGTGCAATGGTCAGGGAATCCCAAGAGCTGATCGGCTGTTGCCATAGTGATTACAGCAACAAATCCCTTTGAAATATGCAAATATACGTGTAGACTTTCTCACACAGTAGGGCCCTGATTTTGATGGCATTCACCCTGAGTGTGCAAGGCCATGACCACTGTCATACCACAGATACAATGTATTGCGCAATTTACTTTTGCCCTCAGTTGCAATGTGCTTTAAATATCTGTATTAAACCAGAGTGATGTTACGAAATGCGCTTACTCTATACAGCTTTCGGTCACACGACTGACAGACTTTGGATCTGAAATAAATCACAGTAGCCTCGGAATAAACACAATTGTTTATTTCAGATCCAAAGTTGCTTAGTTGTGCAACTGAAAGTCGCAAAGTGTGTGGCGGGCTTTAACAAAATGAAATGCATGATTGGTAGCATCGTATGATCTGCTTCGCGATCAAATGGTTTGAGTTCGAATCCAGTGAGTCTATTATCGTAAGTGAGCAAAGTTGTTTGTTATCATGTCGTCCCCTCTCATAGAGGCCCTGAGTGTGTGAGAGAGTCACAACCCATGCACGTGAAAGATCTCGCTTTATTCTTTCATCGCAAAAAGCAAGGTGCATCTAAACTGGGTGAAGAGGTCCACCCCAGACCTTGTATGAAAACAAGGAATGTTCAGAGTGCGCATTTTGATTCTGCGAATTTCGCGAGAGCCAAGATTCGCGAAATCAAAATGAACGCGAAAGTTCTTGTCTGCACTATGACGCATTGAGTTCGAGTACTCCTGTGGCACAAATACAGTACAGTACCGTAAGGTATCCTTTTTAATGGGAGAGCGCTTTAAAAACGCACCCCGAATGTACAATGTATTTTTAGTGGGTTTTTTTTTTAATATTTCATAGCATTTCCCATATATGAAGATAGGTTTCTGACAAATTTCATGTTACCTTCAACAGGAAGCCATTTATTGGATAACCAAACTGGGGGTGAATGTTTACATTCATGTTGACAGTCCTCTTTTTCTGTGCATGGCTCTATTCATGTCCTATTTACACTGCCATATTTATAGAGCTAATGTCACAGAGAAAAATACAATGCATGTTAAAGTAGACACATGTGAATTTAAAATTCAGCAAAAATCACCCAAAATGATTAAAAGCTTCAGTACATTGTAGACTACAAAAACCTCCTCATCAGAAAAGATCACAGCAATAAGGAGTGAAAATTTGCATTTCCATGCTTTATAATTCATCTATAGTGAAACATTAATATTTAAAAGACCGGCACAATACTGACCAAGAACACAGAATGCTATATAAAACAGCGTTACCTCACACCAATGAGCGTAAAGATATTGCAAACTATTTTTACCATCTGCTGTGTCATTCTCTGGAAGGCAAAAAAAACAAACAAACAAACAAACCAAAAAACAGAAACAAAAACAAAAAGTGTTTATCCGCAACAGCTTTCCAAGTAATACAGCAACCTTTAGTTAAATCATTCTTCTTGGAAATCTGACATCTAGGTTTTGTTTTTGTTTTGTTTTAGCACACTAACTCACAAAACAAAGTGGTATTGTTATCCTTGCTCATTCGACATGCTGGATTCAAAACCAAAAGCAGAGATTTGTAAGGTTGCACCACATTTAAGTATGGATAACACTGATAGATTTCGGGTTTCCAGTGTCAGGAAGAACTACGTATGCAGACCTACACTGGTTCATAGTGCACTGCTATTTAACAATCAGAAGCAAAACCTCAATCAGTCCTTGCATGTTTTATATGTGTACAGTACATGCGTATGTGTGTGTGTGTGTGTGTGTGTTTGTGCGTACACTGTACAGTACTTGTCCAAAAGAGAGGTTCAGTTACCCCACGCTAATGCGCAAGTCAGTTTCTAATGGTTGCAATTTGTTAATCTGAAGTTTTGCTAATTCCAAAAATGAAATACAAAGGTTTGTTATTCCCTGGGATAACTATTGAAAATGAAATAAAATTTGTACTTCCAAAGGTTTGTTAATCCAAAAATGAAACAAAGTTTGTAATACTATAGGTGCATTATTCCAAAGCACACATTCCCTTATACGATGTACCATGATGTTCATTAATCGGGAAATTAAATAAAAATTGTCATTCCAAAGTTTAATTGATCTAAAAATGAAATATGGTTTGTTATACAGTACCTTCTAAGGTTTGTTAATCCAAAAATGAAATAAAGTTTCTTATTCAGAGGGTTTGTAATAAGAAAATGAAACAAGGCTTGCAGCTCCGAAGTTTTGTCAGAATCTTTTATATGCTCTGTTTGTTTGTTTAGGTAAGGTTTCAAGTACATACATATGTAGCTTTGTAGGACCTTTTACAGCTCATTACATCAACAATCAGAACATACCTACTGATATGAAATAACAAAATATAAATTGTCAAAGAATGAAGCCTGTAAAAGTGGAACATTTTGCACTACCAGACACTAGCACAAGAATAATATTGCAAAAAGCATGCAAATATTTCTGCGTGCAATATGTTCCAGTAATTGGTATTCTGATACCGCAGAATTAAAAACACATAAATTCATCTTACCAAGAAGTGCACACACACACACACACACACACACAGACACAACAAAAATACTCAGCAAAAATATCAAATTCTACAGTAGGCGGCTCTTTTGAAGTTGAATGTATCTACAGGATTGTACAAGGAACATAAAGTGTCACAAAGTTTCATTATTCCATTACTATGGCCCCATCTTCATAAGATTTGATCAGTCTACTTTGAACATCAAGAAGACATTGAACTTTTCAACGGCAGCAGTGAAGAAGAGTAATAGTACAAACTTAAATGCAAAGGATGTCTGGCATGACCATCTGCGAGCATGTTTTTACCATCTATAACCACCTCGTCTTCTTCTTGTACTGCACATGGTTTCTCTGCTGCTGTATGCTTTAATACTCGAAAGTGCTCCATAAATAAACCAAAAGACAAATAAACACAATGCAGATAAAACGACCACAGCTGAATTCACTAAATTTCTATTCAATTTAGGCTGCATTTATCTATTACTTGAGAGAGAGAATCAAGTTTCAAAACGCGTTTGGAACGGTGTTTGCAAACGTGGTTTGAAACGCGATTCTCGGGGTGCTGCATTTATCTAAATCATCATACAATCGCGATTCGAGTGGTGTCGCTTCGCAGCTGCTTTGTGCCGTTTGACCCGAGAAGTAACGGACAACTGCATACCACCAAACATGCTTCATCAGTCACACACAAATAATGGGTAGAGAGCACAACCGGAAACAGCTGGGATTTGAATTTGAGATATAAACGCGTTTCAAAACGGCATTGCATTTATACTCACAGAATGGCGATCATGGTCTTAAACGTGTTTCAAAACGCTCTTTGAAAGGCGTTTCAAAATGGCGTTTCTAAATGCGCTTGAAAATACGGTTGCGTTTATCTAACCCCTGAAAATGCCTCAAACGCGTTTAGGATCGTGATTCAGAAAATTTTTAGATAAATTCCATCAGCCCATATCCATCAAGCCCTGGACACTACATCTCATAAGGCGTGTCTTCATCAGCCCGAAGTTTCAAGATAGCGCGCTATCTTGCGGTTACCAAACTAGTCCGATGTCAAAATAGCGCGCTATCTGTGTAGTGAAGACGCAGATAGCGCGCTATTTGATCGGGAAAATTTCCCCCAAAATCTTGGTCTAGTTCGTCAACTAGAGCGCTAATTCGTGAAATAGCGCGCTATCTTGGGTGCGTCTCCATCAGCCCGAAATTTTCTCGATCCCTCCACGCTTCTGGTTAGCCAGCTGGCAATGGAAAGCGCATGTACAAGCAGCTAGTGATTGTGTTTCGTACATTACACGCACGGTGTATTCAAGGATCACATGTGTGTACTATAGGCCTACTGTTGTTGTGATCTAACCAGGGAGGTTATTTCTCTCACCTCCCTATTAAAACTCAGTGCCGTGCATGCTAGCTGGTTTTTTTTTTTTGTGTGTGTGTGTGTAAACTTCTTCTTCTGGTCCACTCTATTCATACCCTACCTGAAGATTCTTGCAGATTGTGTGCATTTTGGATTTGTTTAAACATTGCAATTCGTTAATTTCATATAAGATGCTTCACTGGACAGAAGAAAGAGTAGCGTTATTAATATCCCTTTGGAGAGAATTTGCTGTACTGCTCACCTCCCTGGTTGTAGAATCGTACATACAGTACGGTGATATAGGAGATTTTGAGCGGGGAAATCCACTTTCGAACCGCGAGCCAGGCAGAGTAATATTGCAAAGTGCGCATGCGTCAATTTTCGGACTAATTTCCCGAAGCAGGCTGTTCGAGCTGATGAAGACGCACATTCGCTGTATCGGGCTATTTTCTAAGACCGCAAAATGTCCCGCTAGTTTGAACTTCGGGCTGATGAAGACACGCCTATACTCCCCAAAGGTGATGCGTGTGGTCTAGAGTGTAATTTGAGACACTATCTATTGTAGCTGAGAAAGGATTGCTATTGCAAAATATCATGGTGATCTGTATTTATCACCCCAACAATTTCGCCCTTTGTTTTCATATTCGCTTTCTTTTCAAACAATATACATTTTAAATATGAAATAAAGATTGAATTTGAAGAGTTTGATCTCATAACAAGTTATGAATCCATTTGTGTTTTATAATTTCAGATATTTAAGCTGCTATCAAAACATAGAAAATGATATTAAAGAAAATAATGGAAATTGTTCATCATTATTCAAAGAATATTCCTTGTTATATTTTGGATCAAAAATTTGTCTTCCATTGATTGGTTAAAAGAGCTTCACGTGATTATAGGTATTTTGAACTATTTTAGAGTGTTGGTGTGTTTGACACTCCATGAAGTACTATTTGCAAAATGACGTCACTTTTATGACGACATTTTGCAAATAGTATATACTATTTGCAAAATGACGTCACAATCGCCCTTCTTTACAATCAAGTGTACGTGGTCCGTCCACGTCCGGTCCCGAATTCTAGTGTTCAGGTTTGCAGCGGCCATACGAGCGCTTGGAAACATGCGACGGGCAACTCTGGCGGTGCCACGGCTGCTACGTTTTTCAATTTCCGGTCTCTCGCACTGCTGCGTATTGCAGGCGCTGCGCTGCCGCCGCAGTGCGGCTAAGCCGAACTGCGACCAGTCCCAACACGCAGTGTTGCAGTGTAACTGTGTACACGGAGCGTCCCGGGGTTAGGCTAAGCCTAATGATTTCCACTTTTTATTCAAATTTTTGATCCAAAATATAAAACAAATATACTTTGCCTAGTTTCGAGTTTCTTGTTAAAACTATGGGCCTCGGTGACTCCAAACTAGTACTATTCACTTCGGGGCTGCGCCCCTCAGTGAATAGTACTAGTTTGGAGTCACCTCTGCCCATAGTTTTAACAAGAAACTCTCAAGGCCAAGTATATTTGTATACTATTTATGTAGCAAGCGAGGTACAATGTATCACAGGAAAGATTTCATTTCGCTCCATCTGATGATGGACTAATTTTAATGTTTAACAAGGAAAAGTAGAAATTACGCGGTGCGTAATTTATGTCCCCGCTGGAAGTAGCATTTTATAGCAAAATGTACAATATAGGTCAAAAATCAAGATCAAAGAAGTCAAAGATCAAAGTTCTGTGTAGAAGTTTTGAAGCCCTCACCTAGTGCCATCACATAAAGCAAACGGAATCGAAATCGGGTTAGAAATGGCGAAGGAGTAGCATTTTGTAGCAAAATGTACAATACAGGTCAAAAATCAAGGTCAAAGGTCAAAGAAGTCAAAGGTCAAAAATCTGTATAGAAGTTTTGAAGCCCTCACCTAGTGCCATCACATAAAGCAAACGGAATCGAAATCGGGTTAGAAATGGTGAAGGAGTAGCATTTTGTAGCAAAATGTACAATATAGGTCAAAGGTCAAGGTCAAAGGTCACAACTGAAATTCTGTGTAGAAGTTTCAAAGCTCCCATGTAGTGCTATCAAAGCAAACAGAATCAAAATTGGCTCATAAATGACAGAGAAGTAGCAAATTGAACATTTTGATCACACACGGACGCACACACGGACACACACACGGACGGACACACGGACACACACACGTACAAGCCCATTTCATAGTCCCCTGCTCGAACTCGTTCGGCGGGGAGAAAAATCGCGAAAGAGAATAGAAAGGATTACAAGTGAATGCCTGCAGGCTCGAGAAGTACAGTACAGCTGAATCACACCTTCCTGGCTGAACTATAAAGGTCTGTCTTTATCAACAAGCACTTGAAAAAACACAAAATCTACTGGTACGTATGTCCCTCCTACACACCTTGAAGGAAGAGGATGTCTTTAATAGCTCAACAAAACTACAAATTCAAATGTCAATACCATAAAAACCAACATGGCCAACCAACATTGCACAATATCACATATTATGTGTATAAAACAGAAGTATGGAAAGAATAATAAACTTCCTCTGAAACAAAACAAACAAAACAAAACAAAACATAACCCAAGAGTAATGATTGTATATAGCGTGCATAAAGTGCAATTCAAGGTATCGTAAAAAACAGATTATTGCTCGTAACAATGATGTCCAAATTGTTGCGATTATGCCACAGTGCAATATGACATGAGTATAGTGTTGTACATCAGGATGTACATGTGTGTTGCATGGGGCCAAGGTAAAATTCGAAGAGATTGCCAACTGCAATAATTCAACTGTCATGCACTGTGCACAGTGATCTTTCTTCCAAGGAGAGAGCTATTCAAATGATATTATCCGGCCTTGTAATGAACATAAGAAAGTATTGCCTGAGATATGCTTTCAGTAATGCCTAATTTGTTGTGATTATACAGTTTAATATGTCACGAATCAGTAATTACGTAGTGGGGTCAAAGGTCAGAGACAGAGAGACTGTCAAATGGAGCTTGGAAACTGTCATGCAAAGCAGTACTTTAATATTCATTCTTCATTTCTAGGACTGCAATGCCCTTACGTGTATAATGCCCAGTTCTCATGATTGAGCGGTAATCCCACATGCCTACACCCGAAAACGGGGAATTGACAATAACGACCCCTCGCAGTTCGCCCTGGTGACTACTAGCAATAGTCAGCAAACAGTATCAATCAGATACATTGTGCGAGAGAAGGAAGAAGATAAAGGAAATGTTCGACATTGTAGAATTGAAACAAAAATCCTCTTTCACTTTAGATAATAACCCCTTGTTTCTGCAGGTGCAACTGTTTGTGATGGCTGTGGAAATTTCAAAAGCCTCTTTCAAAAGGGATAGTTCACAGAAATATGCTGAATGGGGATTCTGTTATTAAAAAATCAGAAATATTTGGAGTGAAGTTGAGAAAATTCAGACAATCTGTTCAAAAGTTATCTATTCTGAAAGTTTTGGTTATATCCATGTGCTGTCATCACTGGACAGACCTCTACAGCGGCCTATTTTGTAAAATACTGAAAGACCATAATACAAGGAAATCCTCACTACAATTCCATAAAATTCAATTTTTTAAATGGAAATCACATATTTTTTCCAACTTGTTTAATGCTGACCAATTACCAGCATCACCATTGAAAACTAGAAATGTCGCTACAGCGACTGGTTATACCCCCGCCAAACAACATTTCATAAGCTTTGGTCAAAAAACTGAGGAAGTAGTTAAATCCGCAAGATCTTTCCTTGATCTTCTGCCATTAATATGCCGTTACCATGGCAACGTACTTTCGGGTACTGTCGAAAAATGCGTCTTGCACATCTACAACCAAAGGCACACATCTGTACCAAGTTTCATGGAAATTGGGCAAAAACTGAGGAAGTAGTTTGCAACACAAAATTTTCCATCATTTTGGCGCATAATATGTGAGCTGTTACCATGGCAACATACTTTTTGTCACTGTCAAGAAATGTGTCATGCTGACCTATATCCTAAGACAAACATTCAATATGAATTCCATGAGAATTGGAAGAACACTGATGAAGCAGTTTTGTCATGAAGCATTTTGCCCTATATTTTACCAATAACATGCCGTTACCATGGCAACGCACTTTTTGCCACTGCGGAAATATGTGTCTTGCACATTAACATATTCAGATGAACATCTGTACCTAATTTCATAAAAATTGATCAAAAACTGTGGGAGGAGTTCGCGACGCAAGATTTGTACCCATTTCTGCCCATAATATGCCGTTACCATGGCAACGTACTTTTGGGTACTGTCAAAAAATACATCTTGCACATCTACAACCCAAGGCACACATCTGTGCCAAGTTTTATGGGAATCGGTTGAAAACTGAGGAAGTAGTTCGCGACGCAAGATTTGCAACGGACCGACCGCCCGACCGACCGCCCGCCCGATCGCCCGACCGCCCGACCGTCCGCTGATTCCTATTGATATACCCTCTTCAAACTTCGTTTGGCGGGGGTATAAAAAGAAAGGCAAATAACCAGCAGGGGAGGAAGCAGATCATCTCATCCACCTGTTGAGAGGGAAGTATCATTGCTGGGTGTCTTTGAAAATTCTGCAGGTAAGGTTTGGTGTGAGGGCCGCAAATCATGCGGGGGCATTGTATGGTATCGGGCAACACAACATCATGTACTCGGACCTAAACCTTTAATACAGTTATACATAGCCACCTACAATTGCACATGGTCCTTCTCTACCACCTCTGATATCAGCAATGCCCATGGAGTTTTTTGTTGTTGTTGTTTTTTTATTTCTTGGGCAATACACAGCAAAAACATTTTTACTATTGTACAGAGACAAAGCCCTCAAAGTTTGTTTGTTTTTTTCATAAAGACATTCATGTCGTATCATATAGTGAACTCCAATTCAATTTGGCTGTTAGCTCTAAATATAGTTCTTTACTTGCAGAATCAGCTTTCCTTGTATTGGTAGGCGTCATGTCATGCAGTGCAACTTTGCAGGGCAAGTCTTCTGGCTGTTTTCAGGGGCAACCATAGTAATCAAAGCATGTGCATATTTTGAATGTGTTTCACAGTAAACTGGCACGTTCCCTTCCTATGATGCAAAATACCTACATATATTCTGAGTATACTTGGCGTGTACTGTCAAACGAGGATTGTTCGCATGCATTTTAATTTTGTGAATTTCGCAAGAGCCAAGATTCATGAAATCAAAATACACGCTAAAGTTCTCGTTTACACTGTATGCAATGAATGCCAGTGGCAATTCACGAAATTTCATGCCGCGAAAAAGGCCATTAGCTCCAATTCGCCAAAATTTCATGCTGCCAATATATCATGTTTTACAGTATTTGCAATTGTTGTCTTGCAAGGCCATGTCTATATCAAGTCTTCTAACTTAAAGGGGCATAGCCCCGGTAGTGTAGAGAGCGCTGTTGATGATACTGCCGATCACCGTTAGCATTGCTACGAAGATTACCGAAGTTGAGCTGTCATCAAGAGTAAAGTGCGTAGCTGTTACTATAAGTAACGTTGCCTGCGTTGTCTTCTCTGCGCATCGCGCAGGCTGTAGTAATGCCAGGGTGCGTGCATATATGTGCTTGTTATCATAACATCACAAAAGAAGTTTGCTAAAGCTGTCATCCCCCTCAGCCGAATCATGAGCCGAACTGTGATCCGACCAATGACTAAAGTGAATCGGACTTCTTCGGACTCGGGGAAGTGGGCCAAAGCGTAAGCGCTAAAGAGGAGTCGATAGCGTAGGTCTCTATAGGAAACTTGCGCCGTGCGCCCGAGTACGCATTTGACTAAAACACCGGGACCATGCACCTTTAATTGGCTAAGACAGTAGGTACACGCTTATGACAAGACTCAACAAGAACATTTTTCCTTGGTGGCCCATTAGAGCCACTAAAATCTTTGAATTTGAAAATTTGTTGGCCCGAAAAAGAAATGTATAGCGACTTGAAATACAAGAAAACCACACAATTTCATTTTGAAATTTAGCTTCCCATCAGTCCACCAAAAGATCACCTTTCTGTAAATGTGGTGGCCTGGCATCAATTTTTAGTGGCCCCGGGCCAGTGGGCCACCACTAAAATGTCTTGCATATGATATGAGATGTCAATATCTCACTGTATTTCATAGTATTGGTTGAGGTGAAGATTTAGCTTTGAATATTTTGTGAGATATTTAGAAACCACTCTATGAAATGTTAAAGAGCGTACAATTCTGAGGCAAAGTGAAATCTTATTTGATGAAAATTGGTTTTAAATGACTGAGATATCAAAAAATTTAAAGGTATATTATTTTACAAAACAAAGAGATCCTAATAAAAGTAGTACCCTGTTGCATTTCGTTAGGACTGCTTTTTTTGATATCTCAGCCATTTCAAGACCAATTTTCATTAAATAAACTGTGAATTCCTGTACGAATTGCATTTTTTTTGAAATTTCATAAGCAGTTTCTCATTATCTCACAAACACACACAAAATTTGGAAACCTGCATCCATATCCGAACCAAAACCAAATCATCCCTTTAATCATACAATTTATAAAGTAAGATACTCTGGTCATGTGCACTACTTACATCACTCGTAAATGTGTATTTGACGCGGTAGCGGGAGGCATTGGCAGCGTTGTTCCCTGCATTTGCGCCTGGCTGAGCGGCGGGGGGAACCGGACCCTGCGGACCTTCTGGCGGCTTGGACGTTGGTAGCTGCCGGTCATTCAGCTGCAGGAGAGAAAAAAGAACAGGAAAGTGACCATGTGTTTGATATCAATTGTTCAGGCTTGACCAGTCTTCCACGTAATTCATGACCATATCAGGTCACCATATCAACATATAAAATGTACGGCATCATCATCATTCCTTTGCAAGTGATCTTCTGCTTTCAATTGTGAAAACTTAAACTGAATCGAGTTTGAATATTAGGGTTGAATTTTAGGTTCTCATGATACAGTCAAGTATTACATGTACGAACGAGAAAGAAGCAAATCATATAAATTATACTACTATAAAAGTGGAAATTTTCACGGTGTTGAAATTTTTGGACATTTCACGCAACCAAAAACTAGTGCGAAAATAAAAGCACGCGAATATTTTTGCTTGCCATAAGTTCCTGTGTGTGTTGTCTGATTCCACGGAATTAAAAACATGCAAAACTCTTCTTACCCGGCTTAGCGCTAAAAATTAGTCACACAAAAATATCCTTTTTGCAGTACCATCACAAAGAAAAAGTATCCATATTTATAAAAAGACACTTTTTCAATTGACCTTGAATACTATGTAACAATAGCCTATTTCAAATTCAAATTTGCAGATTTTCTTCCCCATTAAAGTTCATGTGTCCCTTTTGCAACCCTGAAAATTAGGTTCCTTTCATATCAAAGCTGGTATATTGCAGAGGTAGGCAATTAAGACCTTTCCTCAGAATGACAAAAACTGGAAACTTCTTTATGATGGAGGAGCAAACTACGCGTACAATACTATACAGATTTCCAGCGAATTAATCTGGATCCCGATTATTCTCTGTGCAAAATGGGAGCATATTCACATGTGACACAGGGTCAGTTTTTCACTACTTAAAAGAAAATAAAAAAATGGAGATCTAGTGTACTTACAGTACTGCAAGATTCCAGTCATGATATTGGGAGACATGATTTTTGATAACCATGCAAAAATTTGTGATGTGTGCAAAAGGGATATTCAACCATAAAAGACTACATACTGCACTGTCCAACTTTCACAACTTTGGGTCTCTACAGAATTCATGAATTCTTTCAGGAGTTCGAGTACAGTTTGATTACATGTTGTGTCTGTTGCTAATGTGGCAAAAAATTTATTGCTGTCAGGAGCTATTCTTCTTTCTATATCTGAAAGGATAGGCATCATGTTTGAATGATTTGAAACTGATCAATCCATTGCATATTGAAACTTGACATGACAGAGTGCTTGATTGTCACAGGCAGGCAGAAAATGCTGCCCTTGGAAAAAGTGTGATATAGAAATAAAAGACTGAAAGGTGTTTAACACATTCAAAAAAATTTGTTTATGACTGAGTTCCTGAACGTGATTTTTAACACTGAATGATGCATCCATAGAGTCATCATGTGTTCACACACAGAATCGAAACCTCTATTGAAGAGCGGACTGCTAACTGCATCCAAATACATTCAGAGCAGCCATGTCTTTAAAAAAAAAAAAAAAACATTGCTCAGTTCATCAAAAATTAATGCTTGATGACACCTTCCATATATCTGTACATGTGTACATATTAATATGCACAAGTTCAATTGTAAATCATACAAGTCATGTGCAATGCACTGTACATAAACTGTAAAACACATTGTTACTGAAAAGTGATGAGAGGTCATGCTACAGCAGACTCCACTTTCCACTTTACACAGGAGTGTTCAGACTGGAATTTAGGAGTGTTCAGATTAAAAAAAACAGCGCATTAAACCAGGCGCGGACCCAGGAATTCTGTAAAGGAGGAGTGCGCAACTAGTGTTTCTGGTGCTAATTCCAGGTTTCATTTCATTTTTGCCTAAGTTTTATTTCTTTTGTTTTTAACAAAAAAAAAGGGGGGAGCATGGGCCCAGAGTGCCTGGTGCGCCCCCCTCTGGATCCGCCACTGCATATTAAAGTATGTACATATATGCGACAACAAGTTCCACTAAACACAACCTCTGAATATTCATGTTTGGGGAGTGTTGACCATTTGCATGATGTAGGCCTACAAGTACATTGTATACAGTCGGATGTATCATTTGCATGTGCCTACTGTATCAAAAGAAAAACTTTCAGGCCTACAAGTATACAGTCAGATGTATATAAAAACAAATAAATGCAAATTGTTGATTTCAGCTGTATCATTTGCATGTGCCGCCTACTGTATCAAAAGAAAAACTTTCAGGCCTACAAGTATACAGTCGGATGTATAACAAATAAAAATACAAATTGTTGATTTCAGCTGTATCATTTGCATGTGCCTACTGTATCAAAAGAAAAACTTTCATCTTCCTTTTTTTTTTTTTTTAAAGTCATATTTTGACCACTTTATGCCCAGCATTGGTGCTTCAAAATAGATCTAAAATGTGAGTTATACTGTATATGTAGGGATAGAAACAACCAATATAAAAATCTGAACCAGTATTGTTAAATACACAAAATGTGAAAAATTTAATAATAAAAATATTTCCAGACTAAACCATCTACATCTACATCTTTGAATGGTAGTGGCAATTCACAAAAGTTTCACGCTACAAATACAGGTCATAAATGTAGCAAATGTTTCCGGTTTTAGAATAATACATCATCCATCGCCCTCTGTCAACAAAAGCACAATACAGCAATGTCAACATGTGGTAATTTCACCTTCATCAGCAAAAGGGACATCTAAATTCCATGGAATCCATGACACACCTATTAAAAAACATATCTCGCAGTGGCTTTATACAAGGCTAAATTCACTGTACACTTATATTGTAACAGTTACTGTATTCTACAACTAGGCTGTAAATCAAGGCATGTTTAGATTTGGGGGGGATATAAATGAATAAATAAATAAATAAATAAAAATGTTGTGGTTAAAATTAAACAGTTTGGGAAAGCCAAAAGGAAAAAGAAAAAAGTTACAAAAACTTCCCTTTGCTTCACCTCAGCAAGAAATGAGAAATTAAAAGGGAAAAAATGTAAAGGTTAAACTAGGAAATACCCCAAAGTGGATGGCTTAATGGCTAATTCCTCATTCCAATATTTGTACTGGCAGACTGTGGCAAACATGGACTTCAGTTTTGTGATTTGTATTTCTTCAAAGGCAGCTGATCCAAAAGATACGCATACAATGTACACAGGAAATAGACCCATTTCGCAGTCAGTGGTGATTCCAATGTCCCTACATGTTTACACATTGAAACACTGCAGTTGTAAAGCTACATTTAGCACCCAGTTAAAGATAATAAAAAGTTTTGGTACCTCAAAAATTTCCTTGTCTTAGTTTGTGTTTCAGGTTAAAGTACCTTTCATATAACTAACACTGTGAGACTTTACTCGCCCCAAAGTGCTCTCATGTCTTAGTAATCATGCAATTAACTGCGACCAGCAGCCCCATAGGCATAGCGACCAGTAGTCCCATACGCATAGCGTAATCGGGCTTCGCATTGCAGCATTCAGGATCATGACAGATGTAGTATCGCGGGATATATGTTAACTTAAAAGCCCAAAAATTCTTCAATTTGAAGACTTACCAATTAAGGTGAAGTATTGAAAACAGGCTTCGGGCAACATTTGGTTCTGCCTATAGTCCCTTTCTGTTCGAATTGATGACTGAATGTGACTCGGCCGAGAGGACCTTGGGAGAGCTACATACACCATGTACACTGAATACTACAGCCAGTGCATGCGAACACATCACATACGCACAAATTTCAAATCCCATATCAACGGATAAGATGTTTGTGTGCGCATGCGCTGGTCATAGTAGTCAGTGTATGCATCGGTCCATGGTGTACGTAGCTCTCCCAAGGTCCTCTAGACCGAGTCACATTCAGTCATCAATTCGAAAAGAAAGGGACTATTGGCAGAACCAAACGTTGTTCGAAGCCTGTTTTCAATACTTCAACTTAATTGGTAAGTCTTCAAATCGAAGAAATTTTGGGATTTTAAATTGACATTTACCCGCGATACTAATTCTGTCATGATCCTGAATGTTACAATGCGAAGCCCCATTACGCTACGCGTATGGGGCTGCTGGTCGCAGTTAGCTATGCGTACAATGGGCCGCACGCTACTGGTCGCAGTCAGTGGTTTCGTAAAATATTTATCGACGCTGTACGGCGACGGCTCTGGTACGAAACCATTATTGCATGATTACTAAGACATGAGAGCATTTTGGGGCGAGTAATTCTCACAGACAACGTACTTTAACGTGAAACACAAACCAAGACAAGGAAATTCAGGGAAACTTTTGAGGTACCAAAACTTTTTATTATCTTTAACCAACTTGCTTTTGGGCAAGTCCAAGCTATTTGATCACACAAGACTGAAAATTCAAAATGGGTCAATCTACATAAACTTGGTATCATTTTAAAGCTAAGAAGTTAGAATACATGAATTTTAAAATGAAAAAGTAAAAATCCTTCCGCATAACCAGCAATAAATTAATCAATCTGCATATATATTAAAATTTAGAGTAACGTGTGGGACATTCAAAAATTCTGCATTTTAAAATATATCTTTTAATTTTTACAAGTTTTTTATGAAAATAAGTACGGTGACCTTAAGTCTGAATAACAAGTTATCATGACTGTGATTTTCAGTTTCTCAACTGATTAAATATGCAAATGAGGGATGGGCCAAAATTAGCATGTCCCACACGTTACTTTTTTAGGTCATTATTTCTCATTTGCATAAAAGTTAATGATTTAATTGACTTCAAACTTTCAAAAGACCAAATTCACAATGGACCTAATCATATCCAAGAGATAAAAAGTTAGTCTGATAAATCTCATACTTACAATTTTTAATTAAATTTAGTAACGCGTGGGACATTTCAGTAACACGTTGGACGATTTGTGTACAAGTCAGTGGAAGTGTACAATGTACTAAATCAATAGTCTTCTATGGGAATGTGTACGTTATTGAGGGATTTTTTGTAATTTTCTGAATTCTGACTTGAAATTTGGTGAAAAGTTCCACTTTGGATAAAAACATTCACAAAAGATCATTACATTAGAGGTGGGCTATAGAGGGTCAATTTTGGGTCACATTTTCAGAACATGCTCATCACACCTTAGTTTCATGACTTTTCGCCTACTGACACCTTTTTTGAAAAAAAGAATGGAAAAAATGCGAAATCCGGGGTGCCCCGGCCGAAATCGTAAAAAATCCAAGATGGCCGCCGTTTCGGCTTTAAAAAGACATTTTTGGCCATAACTCAGCTATTTTTTGGTCTTTTGTGTTGGTTTTGGTGTCTAACCCCATGTTTTAGGGGTCAAGGAAATGGATTATAATGATAATTTTAGTCTAAAACTTAATCTTTCACATGATACTAACCTTTTCCCCATATTTAGGGTTAAATTTTCCATCGTAAATAAAGGTGTTCTGAGCTAGCAGAGTTCTGAAAAGGGGCAAATGAAACTCATTTGAACGCCTTGTTGGGTAATTATGAACGGACTGATTTCTTGGAAACATTGTTTCAAATATATTTGGAAGATTTTTTGTATCATAATTAAACATAAATTGTCCTAGATTATACAAATACAAATCCTTAATTTTCAATATTTTGTTTTCAAAAAATAACAGGTCAGAATGAGACAGAAATGCAGTATGACATACAATACGGAGTGACTTTTTTGTAATAAAAGTAATTTATCTGAGAATGTTTGATACAATGTATGTATTTCCCCACGCAAGAATACCATAATTTAAGTATGGCAATATGAGAGATGAATATAATGTAATCAGGGACGACAAAGGAAGACAAAATTTACAATCTTGTTAATTATACCAATATTTCGTGAAATAGTTTTACATACACTGTACTATCAATATGGAATTTCCATGAAAGCTTGTTATCAACCGTTATACCCAGAAATTTAATATGGGAAACATTTTCCAGTGGAGTCCCATCAAAAACAATGTCAACAGGTAGTGTCTCTATAGAGTTGCTAAAAAGCATATATTTTGTTTTTTGAAAATTAAGAGATAATTTATTTGCCTTTATCCATTGGGCGACATTTTCTAATTCTGAGTTTATTGTATTTACAAGAGTAAGAGGATCATTGTGCGAAAAAAAATAAATTTGAGTCATCCGCAAAGAGGATAAAGGAAAGAACATCTGATGACCTACAAAAATCATTTATATACGAGAAACAAAAGCGGACCTAATAAACTTCCCTGTGGGACCCCACATTTGATATTTAAAGATAATAAAAAGTTTTGGTGTACCTCAAAAGTTTCCCTGAATTTCCTTGTCTTGGTTTGTGTTTCACGTTAAAGTACGTTGTCTGCGAGAATTACTCGCCCCAAAGTGCTCTCGTGTCTTAGTAATCATGCAATAATGGTTTCGTACCAGATCCGTCGCCGTACAGCGTCGATAAATATTGTACGAAACCACTGACTGCGACCAGCAGCGTGCAGCCCATTGTACGCATAGCTAACTGCGACCAGCAGCCCCAAGTTTGGTCACAAACGGACAAAGGGATCAAAAGTAATGAGCCATAATCGAAACGCGCCATAAAAACTTAACATTGGGCCCTAAAAATTTGTTGACCCCTTTCTGTGACCTTTGACCTTGTGATGACCTTTAACTCCCCAAGGGACATCTACCATCCAAGTTTGGTCACAAACGGACAAAGGGATCAAAAGTTATGAGCCATAAACGAAATGCGCCCTAAAAACTTAACATTGGGCCCTAAAACTTCGTTGACCCCTGTCTGTAACCTTTGACCTTTTGGTTACCTTCAACTTCCCAAGAGACATCTACCATCACCCAAGTTTGATTGCCATTGTAGCAACATGTGCTGAGTTACGTGTGATAAGAGAGTCTTGCAAGTAAACTTTAACGTATGACCTCAAATGACCTTTGACCTTATCATGTGACCTCTTACGGCACCATAACATGAAGGTACCCCCAGTGCATCCATCACCCAAGTTTGATTGCCATTGTAGCAACATGTGTCGAGTTACATGTGATAAGAGAGTCTTGCAAGTAAACTTTAACATTTGACCTCAAATGACCTTTGACTTTATCCTGTGACCTCCAACGGCACCATAACATGAAGGTCCCCCCAGTGCATCTATGACCCAAGTTAGGTTGTAATCCAAGCAACTTATGTGATGTTATTTGTCAAAAGAGAGTCTTGCAGGTAAACTTTAACATAGAAAAGAGAGTCTTGCACATACTCTTTATGACCTCAAATGACCTTTGACATCATCACATGACCTCTGACAACACCATAACATGAAGATACCCCTACTGCTTCTATCACCCAAGTGTGGCTGCCATTGCTGTAACAGATGCCAAGTTATGCATCATAAGAGAGTCTTGCAGGTAAACTTTAACATTTGTGACGGACGACGGACGGACGACGGACGGACGCCATTTGGATCCCTTAGTCTCACCTTCACCTCCGGTGGGCGAGACAAAAAGTGAAGTTTCGTGAAATTCTCTTTTTATTTTCTTTATATTCGTTGTACGCATACAGTATCTGATATCATACACTGTAGTAGTCTTCTCATCCAGCAGTGACTGTGCAGATACTTTAAAAACTCATAACTTTTGAACGGATAGTCTGATTTCCCCAAAACTTTCACTGATGTGTTCTACCAATATTGTTGCATTCACTCAATCCACATGTTTATAAAGGTGGACTTGTTCTTTAAGAAGGGATTTTCCCTTTTCCCACCCACTCGGGTAGATCAGAATAGAGTCAACCAGTTCCATTTATACAATGCAGTTTTTCTCTCCAGTGAGGGATACACTGTATGTATCAAAATTCAGAGTTGCAAACTTAAAGATCAATAATTTTCTGCAACAAAACTACTCCAGAACATGATGAGTTAATTTTCAGCAGCGCCTCTTGGGAGGCAAAGTCCAAGAGACGGATGTCTTTCAAGAGAAAGACGTCTCCCTTCCATTTCACACAATAAAATGTCATGCAATGAAGGACTAACTTTCACTTCTCTCGAGACATTGGGCCGTCTCTAATGATGGGCAGACAGCGGTGATATGGCCACTTCCAGATGTATCATTACACCGGGACCAGTCATTTATACCCTCACCACTGTTTCGATCTCATTCAATTCATTCATCTTTTCTTTTCTTTTTCTTCTTTTTTTTTCTTTGCATTTCACCAACAGCACAAAAAGTATGGGAGTAATACCCATTTAAATAGACAAGACTACTTACAATATCTAGCCCTATCTTATTGCATGCTTATTGCAACGTATCCTACAGAAGTAAAAACCGACTCTCATTGTACGCTGACAGGCAAAATCTATGTACACAATGCTACCAGAGATGCCTGCATTTACTATGCAGGTCCAATTTAGGGAAGAAAAGGAAAACTTGAAAAACAAGGTGCAATGTCAAAGTAGAACCAAAAGAAAAGAAAGAACATGAACTGGACTGATGGGGCATTGCATCAAAGGAAAGCAGAAAGAAGTATAAAACTACTAAAAACTTGTTTTATATTTTTCGATCAATATCCTACGATTATCTTTTAATACTACCCTCACTGTTTGATTTTGCCGATATCTGCCATACATGTAGATGGGATAAGGAAAGGACACTTTTTGTTTATTATTGGCAGAAATCTTGTTTTAATGGGAGAAAGGTTAGATAGGAAATGGTCAAATTCATAAAATCAACAACAAACACTATGACAAGAGCCAATTTGAGAAGGGCAACAATTTTAATAATCTCTCAGAATGTGCTGCTAATTTTAGAATCAATCATAAATTCAATACTTTGAGTGGGTTTAAGAAGTTGGTATGTGGGACTGGTGCTACAGTGTATAATACTGAAGTCACAAAAACAGTGTTGTGTGTGAAGGGTCTCTTGCAAATAGAGTGCATTTTAATATGTGGCAGAATACACATCAGGAAATAAACTATGCAAGACCACAATAACAATGCACTATAAAAGAAGACAAAGAACTCATGTATATGAAGTATGAACGAAACAATCCATGAATATAAATGGAAAATGGGAGAACATGACAGCGAAAGAGAATGTAACAAAAATTGAGAGCAGTACACTTTCCATAGCCCCCACAATTCGAGTGTCAGATGCACAGCTCATTGAAAATGGAGAATGCTCAGTGTGTATTGAACCCAACCAGTTACATGCACAGCCATGAGGACCATTTCATAACATGACAGACAGCTGTTGTAGATCAGGAAATGTGAACACACTCTAGTCTACGTTACAGTACGAAGAGCTACATGTAACACTGCAGAGTGTGTGAAGCGGGGGGATGGGGGAGTCACGTCTCCTTACCTTCTCTTGTGGCGGTGGTTGGGGTGGGGCGAGAGGGGGCGGAGCCATCTGCCGCTGTGGACACTGATGGACAGGAATGGAGAAAAGATATAAACCGGGGGGCGGGGAGAGAGCAGGAGAGAAGGCAAGAGAGAAAGAGAGAGAGAGAGAGAGAGGGAGGAAGTAGACACAATGCATGAATGAATGGATTATCAATTAGCCCATGACACCAATGTACAATGCATAAATATCCATGTACACCTGAATGTCAGAGAAATGGCAACAGCGGAACACACTTGGTGAGGCCCCATTCACACCTTAAATAAAATACTGTACACGGTCGATCTTTGGGAGACTGTCCCTTGGGAAAGAACTTTTCAAGCGTGAGAGCTCGCCTTCTTGAGCTGCTGCGAATCATTTCGCTTCATGATTATAATGCTTGAAAGGGGGAGTATTTCTCGTGTAAACGGGGTTGCTGTGTATGACCTATTTATAGTGGGAAAGGCTTATTTACATTGTATAAGGAAATTGAAAGTCAGCCACACACTCCCCGCCACAAAAACAGCATACAAAATCATTTGCATTAATCATAATCATACCAAATGTTTGCACACAATGCATCATACAAGTAAACATTCAAAGGTACCAAGTATTTCTGGTAAATGTAGAGTTTAAAGTTTATAGCATCACTCCTGTATTGACATTCCATTCCAGGAGTAGTATGTCTTTGGTGTCATATTGACAGTAACACTGCATTGGAATTCATGGAATCGCAATCAACATGGAAACCTCTGGCTTGCTACAGCTGTACGTACATGACTGAGTAGGGGAGAGTAGATCCAGTCATATCCACCAGATTCAAATAAAATATGGCAGCTGCTAGCAGGCACAGGTTTTTATACAGGGTGCAGTCTACAATTCTATGATTTTACATTTTGGGGGGGCCATTTCAGGGAATGATTTCCATGATATCGCATCGCAATTTGCTATGCATTTTTACACCACTGCTACACAAATTAACTTAATACATTTTACTATAGAAGTATACAGGATACCATTTGAAATACATTGTTCATCAGCTGAAATTTTAGTATGTTACTCACTCTACAGCATTAGCAAGAGTACAATGTATTTCATTCAGAAATAGTTGCACATTGCTACTGGTGGTAGCAGTGCTTCTGATACCATTAGCAGTACACATACACTGTACACTGTAGTAGTCATGATTGTAGTACTTACTGTAGTACGAGTTGTGCAGTAGTATATGGTAGCAATAGCAGTAGTAGTATTAAATTACATTGTAGTAGTCATCAACGTAGTACAAATGTAGTAACAGCAGTGACTACTGCCGTTACTACAGCACAGGCACATTACACCTCTCACTGGGAATAAGTTCCCTATCAAGGAGACTCAGCAGCACAGTGGTAGCCCTGATACTGATAGTTGTACATTGTAGTTACTGTATAGCAGTGGTGGTTGTACATGTATGTAGTCATGTTTAAAGATAATAAAAAGTTTTGGTACCTCAAAAGTTTCCCTGAATTTCCTTGTCTTGGTTTGTGTTTCACGTTAAAGTACGTTGTCTGTGAGAATTACTCGCCCCAAAGTGCTCTCATGTCTTAGTAATCATGCAATAATGGTTTCGTACCAGAGCCGTCGCCGTACAGCGTCGATAAATATTGTACGAAACCTCTGACTGCGACCAGCAGCGTACAGCCCATTGTACGCATAGTTAACTGCGACCAGCAGCCCCATACGCATAGCGTAATGGGGCTTCGCATTGTAATATTAAGGATCATGACAGAATTAGTATCGCGGGTAAATGTCAATTTAAAATCCCCAAATTTCTTCGATTTGAAGACTTACCAATTAAGTTGAAGTATTGAAAACAGGCTTCGAACAACGTTTGGTTCTGCCAATAGTCCCTTTCTTTTCGAATTGATGACTGAATGTGACTTGGTCGAGAGGACCTTGGGAGAGCTACATACACCATGGACCGATGCATACACCGACTACTACGGCCAGCGCATGCGCACACAAACATCTTATCCGCTGATATGGGATTTGAAATTTGTGTGCATGTGATGTGTTCGCATGCACTGGCTGTAGTATTCAGTGTACATGGTGTATGTAGCTCTCCCAAGGTCCTCTCGGCCGAGTCACATTCAGTCATCAATTCGAACAGAAAGGGACTATCTAGGCAGAACCAAACATTGCCCGAAGCCTGTTTTCAATACTTCACCTTAATTGCTAAGTCTTCAAATTGAAGAATTTTGGGGATTTTAAGTTAACATTTATCCCGCAATACTAACTCTGTCATGATCCTGAATGCTACAATGCGAAGCCCGATTACGCTATGCGTATGGGACTGCTGGTCGCTATGCGTATGGGGCTGCTGGTCGCAGTTAATTACATGATTACTAAGACATGAGAGCACTTTGGGGCGAGTAAGTCTCACAGTGTTAGTTATATGAAAGGTACTTTAACCTGAAACACAAACTAAGACAAGGAAATTTTTGAGGTACCAAAACTTTTTATTATCTTTAAAGGAGTACAATAGCAGTTCTTTTATAGGGAAATCCAGTCCAAAAATAAGTTAATAGTCTAATAAAATAGAGTAAAATCTAATAGTATTACATTCAATAGTAAGAAATTGACTGAAATCGGACGAAATATAAGGAAGTTGTGAAATTTTGAAGTTTTGCTTATTTTTGCAAAACAGTTCTTGCACAGTGGATTGTATGCCTATGAGCGTAAAGCTGACCATGTCATAACCTCATAATTTTTTAATTGATTGTGTACAAAAAAATGACGAAAATTCAGATCTGCCTGTCACTGAAGTCTAAAACATGATGTTAATGTATTGTTATTCCTGGTTGAATAACTTCAGAATAGTGATCAGTTTTTAGATATCAGGATTTGAGCCTCAGGCATAATTGCATTTTAATGGAAAACTGGGAATTCCACAATTTTATACAGTTTGTATGCAAGTTGTGAGGGTATGACATGCTCACTTTGCCATTTGCATTCATATTGACTACTCAAGAACTGTTTCCTGAAAAATTAGCGAAGCTTACAAAATGTCATAACTTCCTTATTTTTCACCCGATTTCAGTAAAAATTTTATTGTTGAACTTGTAATGTTTTACTCTTTTTTATCATCACAAGAGCAATAATTTTGCTCATGCAGGATTCTTGGAGTGTCATTATTCAGTTCAACACCATTTTAAAATGTTTTTCTTTTTCTTTTTTTTTGTGGTTTGTATGTGACAGGATATGACGGATTTCGTGACACACTAAAAGACACAAACACATAATCTTTTGCTGCACCACTTTGGGGAGCACTCCTATTTTGGTTGTGTAAATACTCTTTTGATACCGGACAAAAGTGCACAATGCATACAAACTGTGTAATGTTTAAAATTACGTGGCACAGCATTTGGCTGAAGACAGTCCTATGTGTACTAGGTAGAAGCTTTCGTGGTGTGAAAACTTTTGCACATCTCATGCAACCAGAAATTAGCGTGAAAATAGAAGCATGATGCAAATATTTTTGCTTGTTATATCATGTAAAATGTGCCACTATGCAATGTCTTTTAAGATTCTGCAGAATTAAAAGTGTATGATATTCATCTTACTCAGCAGAAAATTTAAAATTAGGTGAATGCGAAAATATTCACTTTTACAGGATGTGCAATATTGTATTATGCATTATACACATACTTTCATACAGGTCACACTTTTTCACACCCAGTGCATTGGGAATTTACAAACAAGATACAAACATCATGCAGTTTGATGTTAAAGACTACTTGTAGCTTTAATCAATACTATCAATTAATCAATTCACACACACACACACACACACACACACACACACACTTTCACCATTTTAGTGCATGCATGAATGCCCTGCAAATACATGTAGTTCCAACAGCACTGCTTCAGATCTCAACACTGTTCTTCTTACACAACTCTCACAAAAGGTTGTGAGAGTAATGTACACCACAAGTGGACAGATCAAGAAGTACAGTACTACAATGAACTCATCTGCAGTGTACATTCCAAAAGAACTGCCATCAAACTGTCCTTTCTAAACCATGTAAAGGAGATATCAAATCCTGCACTGAATTAAGCTCATGTATTTGACTGGGACAAAAGAGAAACATTATCTCCCTTTCTTTCTTTCTTTCTTTTTTCTATTCAATCTAATAAAGATAATGCAGTAGAAGAAATAGAAGCACCTACTGTAGTACTTCTGCTTACAATTAAAGAAGAATTGATAATAACAATAAAAACAATATCAATGAAATTAATAATAATAAACAACAATGATAATAATAACAACAATAATGCTAACAATAATAATAATAATAATAATAATAATAATAATAATAATAATAATAATAATAATAATTGCAATTATAATTATAATATAATAATAATAACAGAATAACAACAATATAAAAACAGTAGTCACAATTATAATTTGAGAATGATAATCATAACATTCACAAACTATGTACACTGAAGCATACCATGCATGTGTTAGAATAGTGCACAATGACAGGCAAGTTTTTGAAAGCATGTTGGAGGGGGAAAGGGGAAGTTTGCATGCTGGATAGACGGCAGACTATCACCGATAATGTCGCTTAGGAACAAAAGGGATAAAAATGCTCTAAAAACAGCATACCAAAGGCAAAGTTTTCACATCCACTTTGCAGTTTTGTATTGAAAGTCAGGCAAGTATAAAGAGATGCCTACTGATTATAAAGTAACACAGATAGAGAGGTGTTAAAACATCTTCCATGTAACCAGTCTAGTTTTCAGTGTACTTTGCCGGTCGCAATCCACTACACGCATGAAACTTGCCAGGTGCAATAAAAAACCCACAGGTCTTCAAAGATCTCATGCATAGGGAACATGTTAAAGACCTCTTGAAAAGCCTCTTGTGAAATATGAAGGAGCATGTAATTTTAAGAAGGATTCAACATTTATTTGATGAAAATTGGTTTTCAAATGGCTGAGATATCCAAAAAAGTGCTAATAATAAAAGGCGACATGCCACAAATTTATTAGGATCTCTTTGTTTCACCTTATTTTTGGATATCTCAGCCATTTCAAAACCAATTTTCATCGAATCACCTTCTGATACCCCTTAGAACTGCATGCTCTTTGACATCTCATAGAGTGGTTTCTGAATATCTCGCAAAACATTAAAAGCTAAATCCTTACCTCGACCAGAACTGTACACACCCTTTAAGGGCAAAAAAAAAAAAAAAAAAAAATCTATTTCTCTTTCTATCTATCTGTCTGTCTATCTATCTATCTATCTATCTATCTATCACCCTATCTATCTATCTATCTATCTCCAATACTAATCTCAAATCTTTTTATTTCTCTTTTAATCTTGATCTAGATCCATCTATCTATATACTATCCATCTTCTATCTATCTTATTTCCAATATTAACCTCACAGTCGCTGATAGCACTCATACAATAACGCATGCAGCTACAGATGGTATTAAAAGACTGGCCGAGGCTGTCTGGTACAAAAAGTCTTTGGTAAGTCTAGGGGACATCTTGCCAGAGCACTCTCATGCACAGTTTTCTGACAAAGCTTTTCAAAAGCATGTTATTATGGGACACTCTCATTTTGTAAATTAAAATGCCATTTCATATCAGGTATGCAGGCATTTGTCTTAAAAACACTAAACTCTATTGCAACCTACAATAAATCGAAATCAAACAAACAAGCAAACATACAAACATACAAACAAGACGAATGTTGGGGGGGGGGGCCAGACAAAAAAACAAGAGACCCGCGGGTCTAGCGCTCACCTGAGTATCGCAAGTTCACCTTTCACGCAGTCACTAATCTAAATTATTCACAGCTCTACTAAAATTTGACCAGGCATTCTCAAGAAGAAGATGAAAATGTACAATAAGGGCCCAAATTTTTGTAAGATTCCTTAATTTGGGGGATTGGGGGCCCCCTGGGGCCCTCTGGGTGGGGCATGGTGCCCATTTTGATAAATTGAGATTTTGATAAATTGAGGTTTTCAGGAAGAAGATGAAAATGTACAATTCAGGCCCCCATTTGGACCTTCCCAACCCCCCCCCCCCCCCCCCCCCCCGCCCCCCAAGAGGGGCACCCCTGGATTTGCTATGAACAAACTTGAAACTACAGTCATTAATGTACTCACTCATAGTATTATCTTAATAGCTCTATAACTTCTGATTCTAGAGAAGATTTTTAAAGATTCCTTCATTTTGGGGGGTTCCCCCCCCCCCCCCCCCCCCCCGGGGCCCCTGCGTGGGGAATGGTGCCCATTTTAATAAATTGAGATCCTAACCCCCTACGGATGCTACCTGCCAAGTTTGGTGAAAATTGGTCATGGGGTTCTCAAGAAGAAGATGAAAATGTATAATTTTGGCCCCATTAGGACCCCTCCCCACCCCCCTCCCCTGGGTCCCACGGGGGGCACCCCTGATTCTGCCATGAACAAACTTGAAACTACAATCATCAATGTACTAACTCATAGTATCAACTTAGCTCTATCACTTCTGGTTCTAGAGAAGAAGATTTTTACAGATTCCTTAATTTTGGGGGATTTGGGCCCCCCTGGGGCCCCTGGGTGAGGCATGGTGCCCATTTTAACAAATTGAGATCCTAACCCCCTTGGGATGCTACCTGCCAAGTTTGGTGAAAATTGGTCATGGGGTTCTCAAGAAGAAGATGAAAATGTATAATTTAGGCCCCATTAGGACCCCTCCCCACCCCCCTCCCCTGGGTCCCAAGGGAGGCACCCCTGATTCTGCCATGAACAAACTTGAAACTACAGTCATCAATGTACTAACTCATAGTATTAACTTAGCTCTATCACTTCTGGTTCTAGAGAAGAAGATTTTTACAGATTCCTTAATTTTTTTTTTTTTTTTGGGGGGGGGGTTTGGGCCCCCCTGGGGGCCCCCTGGGTGGGGCATGGTGCCCATTTTAACAAATTGAGTTCCTAACCCCCTAGGGATGCTACCTGCCAAGTTTGATGAAAATCGGTCTTGGGGTTTTCAAGAAGAAGATGAAAATGTAAAAAGTTTACGCACGACGGACGACGGACGACGGACGACGGACGACGCACGACGCACGACGGACGCCGGACGAAGGGCGATCGCAATAGCTCACTTGAGCCTTTGGCTCAGGTGAGCTAAAAAAGAGGATCAAATACCAAATGTTGGTAACACTCCGAAGGAATCATGCAAAGGATGGTGAGGAAAGCTGGAGGCAGAATGATCCCTGATGAAAGAATACTAGTAGTCATTACCTTTAATAGTCTGTCCAGGGCCCTGTTTCATAAAGCTGTTCGTAAAGTTACGAACGACTTACAAGCAACTGGTGATCAGTTCTTGTGCTGAATTATGGAAATTCTGATAAGTGTAGCACATCAGAACTGATCACCAGTCGCTCGTAAGTTGTTCGTAACTTTACGAACAGCTTAGTTGTACGTAACTTTACGAACCGCTTTATGAAACAGGGCTCTGCTGATGTGCTATACTTATCAGAATTTCCATAATTCAGCACAAGTACTGATCACCAGTCTCTTGTAAGTTGTTCGTAACTTTACGAACAGCTTTATGAAACATCCCCCAGGGACTGCACGCACTGATGATGATATAATATGTGCTCCCATAGACACCTGCCTGATTATAATTGGGAATACTGTAAAAGTGGATATTTTCCAGTAAGTAATTTTCACCTGTTTTTTAATTCTGTGGAATATAGACATAAACTACTGGAACAAGTCTCAAGCAAAAATATTCATGGGCTTTTATGTTTGTGCTACTGTAGTTCCTGGTTGTACGAACGCGCGAAAATACACAACACTGCAAGAATTTCCACTTTTACAGTACTACAATGTAGTCTTCAGTGGGTTTGATAATTAGGGTTACATATTGTAGTTAGGTGGGGAAGGGTGGGATTGGGTTGAGTTGAGGAGGCACAAGGTGGGGCAGGGCTGGGTGGGGAACTGTGGGCAGGGTTTAGTAAGTATACTCACTGGTTCTAGTAGAACGGTCGTGTCGAGGTAGTGGCCCCGGTAAAAATTGATGATTTCAGGTAACGAGGAGAAAGCTTGGTCTCCTATAACAAACTGGTCTCCCTTTCTTGTGATAATGTAATGTGAAACTTTGCTGTTTTCGCTGCAACCAAAACAAAAAGGCAAGGCAACATAGAAATGATGTGATCTCTTTTTAGAAGACTTGAACACTTTTCAGATTGCATTCAAGACAGGTTATAGGGAATGCAAATACAAATCCAATTTATATCTGTAGGATAACAATAATGATGCTAACGATAGAAATAAAAATACTGTTAATGATTGTGATTACATTGTACTATCTTTAATCTTATCATTATCATTACATGATAATTATCATCACCATTCTCACATTATCATTATCATTATTATTGTCACCAACATAATCATCATCATCACTATCATATGTAATACACTGTACTATCATTACCAAGTATACTCTATATGGCTTGTACTTCGCAAGTCAAATTTTTCATGAATCGTGACATCCCAAAATTTCTTTAAGTGGCAAAATTTGTGATTGTGAAGTACAGCAATGGACAGAGAAAGTCAAAAACCAAGACTTAGGCTTACTTAAAGACAAGTTCACCTTCATTAACATAAGGATTGAGAGAATGCAGCAATATTAGTAGAACACATCAGTGAAAGTTTGAGGAAAATTGGACAATCCATTCAAAAGTTATGAATTTTTAAAACTTTTGTGTTGGAACTGCTGGATGAGGAGACTACTAAGGCTCGTGATGTCATATGAGTACAACAGTATAAAGAAAATGTAAAGAAAATTCAACATATTTTCACTTTTTTCTCATAATAAAAGAGCACTTGACTTGCCTCTTTCTAAAGGCAATGGGAATATTACCCATAACATATGTCAGTAACGAGTCAAGGGAATGTGTACTTTTTTCAAAAGATGAAATTTTGTGAAATTCTCTTTATATTTTCCTTATATTGTTGTACGCATGTGACATCATACACTGCAGTAGTCTTCTCATCCAGCGGTGACTGCACAAAAACTTCAAAAATTCATAACTTTTGAACGGATTGTCCGATTTTCCTCACACTTTCAACGATGTGTTCTACTAATATTGCTACATTCTCTCAATCCTTATGTTAATGAAGGTGAACTTGCCCTTTAAATGCATTATCACATACAATAAACCTTATCATGGACTGTGTAAACTGCATACCCAGTACATGTACAGTGAGTATGAGTACACTGTAGGCATGCACGTCACATTCATGTTGGGATCAGCGTTTATGTTTTCTTGTGTTGCAAAATTTGGGAATAGCACCCGACTCCCAAAACTTGCAAAATACATGGCATATATACATATATGTCGCAGGATACATGTAGCTTCCCAACATCATTATACAGAGCACTCCAGTTCAAACAAAGCCCACAAAAAGGACCAGTGTTCAGTTTTCTTTTGTGACATCAATTCTTTTTTATAGCTGAACTGTAAACTATGAAACGATATATGTACATGTAGATGATAACTTTTTTTTTTTACTTTGTTGTGATGAGAATTTTGTTATAAAATATAGAAACCATGTTTAACAGGAGTGCACTGTATGTCACGTAGTACAAAATGTAGGCACAAACTGTAGTACACTAGCACCTACACTGTAGCCTCTATCCATGGACATTCTACAACTAGTGACTTCGTACCTGACGCATAGAACCGAGTCTCCGGGGCAAGTACGGCTGTCCCGCACGAGAAATGTACCCGGTCTCTTCTGGCTCAGGTAGTTGTCCGTTTCGCTGCGGGAAATGCTTCCAAAGTGCCATCTGCGAGCAAATTGCATGGGAAAAGACACGAGTTGGAAAAAAAAGAAACAGATAATGTTGAGCATTGTGACATATATCAGAAGGCAGTATTACCTACAGTGTACATATATGTACAGCACATGGTGGTAGAGTCACATTCTATAACAGCTGATGGAGAACACAGCATCCAATTGAACAGCTACATTTACAGTGTACTGTATGTACCTTTAAATAGTTTTTAATTTCTAGTGAAGAAGTTTCAGCCAACAAGTTACAAAGTACTTGTACATTATTAACACTTTAAAGGTAGGGGATACCTTTTACAGACCTCCCAAAATGCAGCAAAACATTAAAGGAGACCTCCAGATGATTTTCAGATTTTTACATTTGAACAACTATAAATTAGTTCTACTGAGGACAGAGTTTCAGAATTTGTGATAATTGGGATGAAGAATAAGAATATTTTCAAAATTTAGAACCAATTGCAATGAACAAGGATGATGACATGGCAGAGTCACCATAAGAATGCATGAGTTGGGGCTCAAGGAAGCAGAACAAAAGAAGAAGGCATGCATAGATTATACACAGGTGAACTTGCAAGCAAGCAGTATTGTAATGAAATTACACTGCTACATTTCTGAAATATGTGAACCTCCTATGTCATCATCCTTGTTCAGTGTTATTTGTTTAAGGTTTTTCAAAGTATTGTTTCTCTGCTCAAGAACCACAATAAATTCCATAAATCTAATGGAGTTGTCAATTTATGTACTACATGATGTGAAATTATGAAAATCGTCTGGAATGTCCCTTTAAATATGAACCTCAGGGGACTTGCTTAGGCCACTGCTTAGAAATGTGGAAGTCAACAGTTATCTAAAATTTGAATAATGCACAAAACTCAACTACTCAGTAGTTCTGTGTGTCAGCCACACTTAAGCCTTTTTGTTGCATTCTTCTGTATTTGTGATCTATAAACACAAATGTAAAAGTACAAGAGCTGATGTAATAACATATAGAGTGTGTGGCAAGAATATATATAGAAATGTTTGTAAGTGTTGATGAACTTTCTTCACAAAATATACATGATGGACACACATGCAGTACATGGGTCTGCAAAGGTAGCCTAGTAATGTACTGGAATTTACAGTGAGCCCCGAAAACAATTCAATTCAAAATCTAACGGTCAAAAAAATGTACTAAATGTTACCTTCCACTTTCAATACTTTATGGGAGTTTCTAAAATGATACTCTCTTCAACATACCACTGTATTTGTACAACTCTTCATTTAAGGAGTGCAAATGGGATTCCCTACCTTTAAAGGGACTGTACAGTACTGGTTGAGGTGGGGATTTATGTTTTGAACATTCCTAAGTGAGATAATGAGAAACCTCTTATGAAATATGAAAGAGCATGTAATTTTAAGAAGGATTCAACGTTTATTTGATGAAAATTGGTTTTCAAATGGCCGAGATATCCAAAAAAAGTGATAATAATAAAAGGCGACAGGCCACGCTTTTTATCAGGATCTCTTTGTTTCACCTTGTTTTTGAATATCTCAGCCATTTCCAAACCGATTTTCATCCAAAAAACTTTTGATACCCCTTAGAATTGCATGCTCTTTGACATCTCATAGAGTGGTTTCTGAATACATGTATCTCGCAAAACTTTAAAAGCTAAATCCTCACCTCAACCAGAACTGTACACACCCTTTAAGGTACAGCGTAGTATACAATAGTACTCGTTGTGATTCATATGTATTGCATTTGTACATGTAGTAGTGTAGTGTGGTGTAGTAAATGTACATCTGAGCACAGAGACAATTGAAAATACTCAATACAGTGTATCGGATCAAAGTCTGATAGATCCGACTCGTGTTGGTTGGCTACCAGGTCAGAGATGGACACGTCGAGTGGTGATCCGATGAAGCAAGACTGAGGATCACGCGTGACATGTCCGACACTCACCTGATAGTTGACCAATCAAGTCGGATTCATCAGACTGCAATCCAATAAACTTTGGTGGGTGGCCAGAAGCAATTCTTTGCTTCCTATGAGTGACCGATTAGAAAAATTCTCTGTAAAATGGGGGGATTGTAATCAGGCCTGATTGTAATAGACTGTCATATTTCCAACGCATTTTTGGCCCACAGAGAAAGAGGAGGTCTGCCCGGCCCTCTACTACAGTACTAGCTCTGGTTGCTGGACCCTGGCATGGCCTGGGCTAGGGTAAGGCTGGGCCTGGGCCGGGCTAGGCCAAGGCTGGGCCTGGGGCGGTGGGTTACGTACTTAACATAGACTACATGTATGGTCTACTTCACTATTCTAGATAGTATGGAAGGAGTTATCAATAAATCAAGAAAGCTGCACCAAGGTACTGTGCACTGTGCCAAAATTTGACCGCACGGAAATGCATAAACCAGCGCGCGGTCGAATTTTGGATGGTGTTTTTGCCATTTACGATTATTTTACTTAAGATGGTCGAATTATGGGGGACATCCCTCCTTTAAATGCCATATGGTTCTCCTTAACACAGATAAGATACTTTGCGTTCAGGCTGGTTGCAGTTAGTTCTCTGCCTGCATACATCATAAATCGATAATGTGATAAAAATTACTGATAATTTAAATAATGATTAACACGATTGTAGCAGTAATGCCATGGTGTGCAGATAAATAACTGCCATCAGCAGATCAGGCATCAGCCAGCTAGCCAGAATGCAAAGCGTAAATTTACTGGACTATGTGTTTCCGATGGGCGGTTTCTCAATTCTGTTACAGTGGATGTCAGGTTAAAATCTGATAAGTTGTGTCTGCACTGCATGCTGCACTGTCGGTGTCACGCATTCAATTCAACAATGCGGAACAACGCACGAATACGAAATTGAAGCTCACATCAAAACCAGTATGTCGGACTGTAAGAATGCATTTCGCATATGGGTGTGTGCTAATTTCCTGAACGAATTAGGCCGAGGGTTCACCCATATTTGCAAAGAAAGTTCAATTGAAGTAGATTGCTCACGACATGCACAGGTAGAAAAAACATTTTTGCTGTCAAAATTGAGAAACACCTGTACAAACAGTCACTAAACCTCCGAAATACCATTACTTACAGTTGTCTGTTGCTGTCGTCGTAAGGGTTTTTCTCATCTTGGGCCGCCATCACGACGTCGGACAGAAAGTCGCGTACGTGACCGTCCGAGATGTGATTGTCGACTTCGCACTAAGTACTAGAGCTCGTTGATGTCAATATATCTAAGAAAACTGCATACAGTAACATCTAATAACTCAAAGAGTACCCTCAACCCCCGACAAACTTTCGGACACCGCTAAAAAGTTTGGAAAATGATCGGTAACAAAACCAAGGTCCAATATACTTTAGCCTATGGATATTTTCCCATAGCGCGCATCTACATTGTACGCAATGTAATGGCTATAGATAGGCTCGGCCGATGCAGCAGCTAGCGAGCTCGCTCGATAAAACGAACGTGAACCGAACGAACCCTCTCGACGAAAGGAAGGCACCCATACACACATACACACACATACAACACACACACACACACGGCCGCACTCAGCCAGTGTGGCACACTCCGTCTATGTGTGTTACGTCTGAGCACAGAGTTTGTGTATAATAGTCTGAGTGCACAGTCTGTGTATGTGACTGTCAGCGGTGTCTGCTCTATTCAGGAAGTTCATAGGACTCACATACACAGTACCTGCAGACCACACTTCCAGTTTGAGGCGAAAATAAACACGATAACCTACATGTCAAGCGAGCTCTGTGCGTGACGGGTTTCAGGGATCGTAGATAGAGGGAGCTATGTCATATTCGGTGTCCGATTCCATGATAAACACAAAAATTCTCATGAAGAAAAAAAAAAAAATAGAGTGAGAGGAAAACAACATCCAAGAAAAACTGGTAATGATTCTGCCATGATATCTTTCTTCTTTCTTTCTCTCTTTCTTTCTTTTTCTTACTTAATCTTTTGTTCATGGTTTTCACCTATTTTCTGCAGATAAGTGAATGTTGCGGGTTACCAAGAAGTGCTACAAACTCTAAGTCATCAACGTGGTTGTTTGATTTACATTATTTCATAATATTTGTTTTGTAAGAACGTGTATTTTTTCGGGGATTTCCAATTTGATTTGTAAAGAGATTACGTCAGAGTAGGCTTCGTTCAAACGACTCATATCGGGTTATATGCTAAAAGGTGATGGTTGGCGTCTGTCACATACTAGTAGATGCATTCTGGAATTAGTGTTTTGCTCTGTCGAATTCTTTCCTAGAAAGTCATACCTTTCTAAGCAGCATTTGAATATAAACAGATGAATATAAATTGATGACCTATAATAATTATGAATTTATATTATAACCCCTTTGTAAGTTACTGTAGGACTATACAGTTAACAACAAAATTGTATACCCCTGGGAAATTTTTAGTTTTGAGCAGACTTCTTACAAGTGAAGGATTGAGTGATGGTGATTGGATGTTATATCTAAAAATTTCTATTGTTATGCAAATTTGGTGAAACTGGAATTAATGTCAATTCATAGAAGACAAATAAGAGTAAAAAGTTAACACCCATTCGCCATCACTTCATCCTTCACTTGTAAGAAATCTGCTCAAAACTAATAATAATCTCAGGGGTATGAATATTTTGTTGTTAACTGTATATGTATGACATATCATTACCTTATAAACACTTTAGAATCGATGGTAGAATAATGATTCATGTGAAAAATGAAATTATTTCATGAAATTATTTCACCTTTTAGTTAACGCCCCTTTAGTATTTAATATGCAAACAAACAAACCGCTGCAAGATCGTCATCATTTGAATCGCATTTTGCAATAGGTAGGTTATTTATGATTGTTTTAGTATCAGTATCAGTATTAGTAAGTTTTATCATCTCCACTTGCATATAGAAGAAAAATAAGAATGACAATATAACATGATCATTTACAAGTCATAAAAATAATGTCAACAATCGTTCACATTGCAAATATATAATCATGTGAAATAATTACATGGCAAATCTTTTATACAGGTGGGGGAGACTGTTATCAATGAGCAATTATTAATCAAGACGTGGACAACGGCCTCAAAAACACTGCGGCCTTGTAACACTCATTCTACTTTTGTAACAATATATTCAATTTTGATTTCATGACTATGTATTCATTAGACTTGTATAGGCCTGACATGATGATGACACAGCTCACCGTAATAGATAGAATTAAGAAGAACTGAATATCAAAATAGCACAGAAGTTGGAACTGAAACAAGCGAATGAAATGAAATGAAATGAAATCAAAGTAAAGTATTATTCTATTTTTCTTTTTAATGCAGGCTATTTACGGTATATAATAGCCCCTTTCAGATTCTAACACTGCAGCTTCGCAGAATGATAATAATAATAATAAAGGACATGTGCGCAGCTACTATAATAATATACTCTACTGCGCATTACAAAATGGCATGCATACAAAAAATTCAAACATGCAGAAAATACATTACTTCAAGAGATGACTTTTTAACCTGGAATACTGTAAAACGAGGAATGCTCGAGTGCATTTTAATTTCGCGAATTTCGCGAAAGCCATGACTCGCGAAATTAAAATGCATGCAAGTAAAAGTTCTTGTCTAATACACTATACGCATTGAATGTTAGAGCCAACTCGCGAAAATGTCATGCTGCGAAAAAGGCCGTCGGCTCCAATTTGCGAAAATTTAATGCCGCGAAAATATTGTGTTTACAGTATATGACCCTCACCTGACACAGGCCTACATAATGTTCAGTTATTGCTGTTCAGTTTCATTCCTCCTTTCTACTTTCAGTACAAACTAAACATAACAAAGTATCGACATAACTGTAATATGATTTATCTATTGGGCAGCAATAGCCATCTTTATGTGTGGTACAATCCAATTGAAGGTTAGTATTATACATATGCGTAATGATTATGAAGGAACCTGCACAGACGTCTGCGTTCATCCGGAGTACCAATTTAGGTACACTTGACTGTTGTGAAGGAGGTGAGAGACCTATATATGAAGAGTTTGTTTGCAAAAACCGATAAGTCCATTTTTGAAGATTTTGAAGTATGGTCTCTGTCATAAAGTACAAAATAATACCTTTTAAATGATATATTGGTCACTACATACCATAACATTTTTTAAGTTATGGTCAAAAGAAGCAAAAATTTTCTTATTATTCTCTGTATTTTTCTTCACCTTTAATCGCAAATATCTCCATTTGGCAAATATGGACTTATCGGTTTTTGCAAACAAACCCTTCATATGCTACGAGGGCTTGTTAGATGCTATAAGCCGGAGTATAGGTAACTCAACTGTGTGTGTGTGGAGGGCAAAGTGGACGATTATAATGCTAAGAAATAGTGATTGAAAACACAAAATCCTCTCTGCAGATTTTCTTTATGTTTAAATGCCATTCCTGTGCTCAATGACGGCCATGGTGATGATGATGATGATGATGATAATGATAATAATAATAATGATAAATAATAATAATGACAATAATAATAAATAATTATAATGATGATGATGATAATGATAATAATAATAATAATAATAATAATAATAATAATAATAATAATAATAATAATAATAATAATAATAATAATTAATGATGATGATAATAATAATAATAATTGTAATAATGATCTTGTCCGAGGACGTAAAGCACATTGGGAGAGAATCAAATTCGATAAGGAGGTGGGAGTCATATCCGCTATGCCACAGTGCCCCAGTCCTATAATCTTTATAATCATCTTGATAATCATCCTACAATCTTGATATTGAAGTAATGGAAAACAAATCTCTCTCACTTCCAAGAATCTCACAGCCCAGCGATGCATGATCTCTTCAGCGAGGAAATTTAATCCAATAATGAAGCTCATCCAAATTGCTCGAAAATTGAAATTTGAGTGAATGGATCATAATATTATCTTGGTGTTATCGGCGGAATTTTGAGTCGATTTATATCTATCCATATATATATATATGTTGCAAATTCACGTATTGGCTCCAATATAGCGAAGAATCAAGAAATAAACTAGTAATGCATTATTTCGCCAATAAGAATGAGTTTATTGAACAACTCAGTTGTTCAATAAACTCATTCTTATTGGCGAAATAATGCATTACTAGTTTATTTCTTGATTCTTCGCTATCCATATATATATGTATATATATATGAAGAGTTTGTTTGCAAAAACCGATAAGTTCATATTTGCCAAATGGAGATATTTGCGATTAAAGGTCAAGAAAAATAAAGAGAATAATAAGAAAATTTTAGCTTCTTTTGACCATAACTTCAAAACTATACCTTTATATGTAGTGACCAATATATCATTTAAAAGGTATTATTTTTTCCTTTTGGCAAAGACCGTACTTCAAAATCTTCAAAAATGGACTTATCGGTTTTTGCGAACAAACTCTTCATATAATATATAAGATAAGGCACTTTACCCATACTCTCTCCCGACCTCAAACACACAGGCAAAGTCGCTGTGATCTACTCAGTATACGGATATCACTCGTGTCTTAAGGCGCGAGCATAGGGTTCACCGTGAATCAGCAGTTTGATGGTGAGCTCTTTATTTGATTCTTTACATCTCCATTTCGCCGTATTCTCAGTTATATTGAGCAATCCCCCAATGTTTAGGGTTCACCTTTAATTACTGGAATTTTCTAAAAACAAAAAGTAAGTAGAGAGACATGCGCAATATCTTCAGCGAGGAAATAAATGACCCAAGCGAGTTATGAATAAGAGGAAATGAATAGACCAATGACTCGCGTTTAGGAGGTGAAGCAATATTATTGGTGGTTTGTTTGTTTTTTCCACGCTCTCTACGCAGCATTATGGGCCAAGTTATGATATCCCCGCGCCAAACAGCACTACTGCTGAATATATGCCAAATAGAGAGTTTTGAACTACTGTGACTTTTGCTATTCTTTGCCATTCCATTTTTGAGCACTGGTGCAGATCTGGAAAGAAGACTTTCTCTACACAATGGAATTGAAGTCATAACAAAAAATTATTTAATGGGCAATACCCAGCAACGTAACGGTAAGGGTGAGTACGGTGTGTTCTGCAGTAACGTGCACCAAGACTCGTGCAACCGTGTTTGATGGAGGTTTATTGACATCGATTTGTCTTGGAATTGAAGCTCAAGCTACATTTTGTTTTTGGGTTTTTTTTTTCCGAATTTGTTGATGATTTTTGGAGGCGATTTTGATCTGTTGAGACCTGGCAACGTTGAAAGTGAGACTTAAGGCGGCTGCAGCGACGGATCGGACGGAGAAGGAGAACTAACCACCTACAGAACTATGCACTTTCCCGTACTAGACAGCCCTTGTCGCGTTTCTGCATGGTGAAGTTGTAAGGCGTCTCTTTGGGATACAGACTGTGTAATGAGGGAGTGAGCCCCCTCGTGTTCATGGAACCAAACCCAAGAGCGCCACGGTTAAAAAAAATCAAAGTTAAAGTATCGATTCACCTATCACTCCAACTTTGGATTATATTCCAACGTAGTTATTACATTAATGATTTTGAATTAGCCAAGAACCTCCTTCTTCCCTCAATAATAGACTACAACACATGTACTTATACATATAAGATGATTACTAGAATATTTACAACACGTTTTTGTACCATGCAATTAACATGTAGTTGATAATAGTAACCATAACATAACATTTTTGGGGGGCTAATCTAAACAATAGACTCTCTACATACAACAATATCTATATACATGTCATATTGCAATTTATGAGTGAGGACAGGGAGATTTCCACCTCCCTGGTGAGAAGTACGCACGTAAGCTCTTCCCTACGAAATGTATGAACAGAGAAGGCAGAGTATCTTCTCAGTCCCGCATTACTACAGACCTGCCGCCGTAATCTGGTGGACTATACGAAGGTGGTTAGCAGCAATTTCGAAACAAGTTAAAACGCCGGCTGCTTAACGTAGAATGATTTACGTCTTATAGCTTTGTCTCCTATATACAACAAAAAGGACACATTTCGTTTTATCTAACTCAAAACAAATTCTCATAATTGCCATAAGTGCATGAAAAGGATATATACCTCTGCCTGCATGGTCATGAGAATCCCATAGATTGTGTACAAATACGATACCAGCCGCTCAAGCTATACCTCAGTGAAGGAGTACAATCAAGCAAAACTACGTATTGCAGTTACGTAGTTCTGCCAGCTCAATGACGTCATTAGATTTTTTACCCCAAACCTTGATATTTGAGAATTCTTATTTAAAAATTATAAGTTATAACATCATGATTATTTCAACATATTAAGCACGATGTTATAAAAAAAATCAATGAGCCAAAAAAAAAAAAAAAAAAAAAATTCGAGATACGTAGTTGTGCCAAATCACGGCTGTGTGTAATCGCCCTGTAGGAGGGATGACAGTGCAGAGACTCGTGCAATGCAAGTATACCCTTACGAAAAAGTCCTGTGGTACTCCTGTGGTAATTACCACAGGACGGTACCACAGGACAGTACCACAGGACAGTACCACAGGAAAGTACCACAGGACAGTACCACAGGAATTGTCCTGTGGTATTTTGGGACATACCACAGGACAGTACCACAGGAATTCCTGTGGTATTTTGGGACGTACCACAGGGCAGTACCACAGGAAAGTACCACAGGACCGGTACCACAGAACAGTACCACAGGACAGTACCACAGGAATTCCTGTGGTATTTTGGGACGTACCACAGGGCAGTACCACAGGAATTCCTGTGGTATTTTGGGACATACCACAGGGCGGTACCACAGGACTAGTACCACAGAACAGTACCACAGGAACTCTCCTGTGGTATTTTGGGACAGTACCACAGGACAGTACCACAGGTCGATCATTACCACACAGCATTACCACACGGCAGTACCACACAGCATTTCCATGGTACCACAGGAGAGTACCACACAGGATAGATCGAAAAAAAAAAAATCTGGGATAATTTTAGCCACATTTCAAGGAATATTCCTGATAGGTGAGTGATGGATTTCAGGACAAACATGGCCCTACTTAATAACCTGTCCTACTCCTAACATATAACCTCAAACGAGAGTCTAATGGCCAAGTGCCAATCTAGTTCTATAATAGATCTATATAGTCATATTCTATTCCTAGGTAGCCATCGACCGTATCAGTACACATATATATGGCCGTCTATCCGTAAAGCATTAAGGCATGGTTACTAACTCGATTATACTTTATTATCAAGAAATGAAATTACACTTTCATAACGATATCTATGATATTGGGAATAACATAACATAATTAGACAACCTTTCATAAAGTTCAAAGTAAGTTCCATCATTAATACTTTGACATTTTAAGTCATATATGTATTTTCTAAAATCTAGAGTGCTTTTTATGAATATTCATGAGCTATGTAAAAATTTGTACCACAGGAGTACCACAGGAGTACCACAGAAGTCCTTATGAAATTTCTCATGCTTTACATCAGCACTTTCACTAAATAGGTAATACTGTAGGAGTATAGGACAGGATAAGTAATGGCAAATCAATTGTTATAATTCACAGCATAAGTCATCTATCAATTAATTGAGGAATATTAATATGTGCTGTTTTGTTTGTGTTTTTGTTATAGATTTCAGTTGATTCTGCCTTGCAATTTCCTGTGTGGTACTCCTGTGTGGTACTGCTGTTTGATATTCTCCTGATGTGATAGTCCTCTGGTATAAAATGTTAAGAAAAAAAGAAAGAATATCCTGTAGCATTTTTCTGTGGTACTTACAAATTCAATTTGCTGTGTGGTACTTCTGTGTGGAATAGCACCATATTATGATTTTCCTGTGGGATTTTGGAGAGTTCCCGTGGTACTCTTCTGTGGTATACATCGAAAATTACCACAGGAATTCCTGTCGTACTGTCCTGTGGTACATCCCAAAATTCCACAGGACAATTCGTGTGGTACTGTCCTGTGGTACGTCCCAAAATACCACAGGTAAAGTCATGTGGTACTGTCCTGTGGTACTATCCTGTGGTACTTTCCTGTGGTACTGTCCTGTGGTACTGCCCTGTGGTACTGCCCTGTGGTACTGTCCTGTGGTACGTCCCAAAATACCACAGGACAAGTCGTGTGGTACTGTCCTGTGGTACTATCCTGTGGTACTGTCCTGTGGTACGTCCCAAACTCCTACAGGACAATTCCTGTGGTACTGTCCTGTGGTATGTCCCAAAATACCACAGGACAAGTCGTGTGGTACTGTCCTGTGGTACTATCCTGTGGTACTGTCCTGTGGTACTGCCCTGTTGTACGTCCCAAAATACCACAGGACAAGTCGTGTGGTACTGTCCTGTGATACTATCCTGTGGTACTTTCCTGTGGTACTGTCCTGTGGTACTGCCCTGTGGTATTGTCCTGTGGTACTGTCCTGTGGTACGTCCCAAAATACCACAGGACAAGTCGTGTGGTACTGTCCTGTGGTACTATCCTGTGGTACTTTCCTGTGGTACTGCCCTGTGGTATGTCCCAAAATACCACAGGACAAGTCGTGTGGTACTGTCCTGTGGTACTATCCTGTGGTACTTTCCTGTGGTACTGTCCTGTGGTACTGCCCTGTGGTATTGTCCTGTGGTACTGTCCTGTGGTACGTCCCAAAATACCACAGGACAAGTCGTGTGGTACTGTACTGTGGTACTATCCTGTGGTACTATCCTGTGGTACTGTCCTGTGGTACTGCCCTGTGGTACGTCCCAAAATACCACAGGACAAGTCGTGTGGTACTGTCCTGTGGTACTATCCTGTGGTACTGTCCTGTGGTACTGTCCTGTGGTACTGCCCTGTGGTACTGTCGTGTGGTACGTCCCAAAATACCACAGGACAAGTCGTGAGGTACTGTCCTGTGGTACTATCCTGTGGTACTGTCCTGTGGTACTGTCCTGTGGAACTGCCCTGTGGTACTGTCCTGTGGTACGTCCTAAAATACCACAGAACAAGTCGTGTGGTACTGTCCTGTGGTAGTATCCTGTGGTACTTTCCTGTTGTACTCTCCTGTGGTATGTCCCAAAATACCACAGGACAATTCATGTGGTACTGTTGTGTGGTATACGTCCCAAAATACCACAGGACAATTTGTGTGTATACTGTCTTGTTGTACTGTCCAGTGGTACTTTCCTGTGGTAATGTCCTGTGGTACTGCCCTGTGGTACATCCCAGAGTACCACACGAGCCTGTGACACAGTACCACACAGTTCCTGTGTTAACATATATTTGTGTGGTACACTGTGTGGTACCAACCAGTACCACAGGGAGTACCACATGAGCCTGTAAAACAGTACCACACAGTTCCTGTGGTAACATTTATTTATGTGGTACATTGTGTGGTACTGACAAGTACTACAGGGAGTACCCTACAAGCCTGTGGTACAGTACCACACAGTTCCTGTGGTAACATTACAAGTGTGTGGTACATTGTGTGGTACCGACAAGTACCACAGGGAGTACCACAGGACTTTTTTGTTAGGGTACAGGCATTTGATACAGGTTTATCAACATCGTTTTGTATTTTTGGGGGCGAATATATAGCATATAGGGGGCGTATTCTTCACTAATTTGTACCCCAATTTTAGTAGGTTACAGTTTAGCAGATTTTTATCGAAACTCTATATCCACAGGTATCTAATGTTGTGACGACATCATCGTGAAAAATTCATTTAAGTTGCCCTTATGAAATTTGACCATTTTACGTGTGATCTCTATGGCAGTCCATTTTTTCTTTCAGTCTGGAAAGGCCAATGACATGGTAGTGACCAAAGAGAATATTATAAGCTGCGCTAAGAGGGCTTACTCTCGCGATTTCGCGTAGTACGCTCATGGGCGAAAAACTGACGCCATTAGCTGAATGACCGGTAGAGGGCGTATTTTACGTGATCATAACCCAGATTTTACAGTAGTGATGTTTGTCTGCCTTTCATTTCCCCCTCTTTAGGGGGCATACAGGGGAAAAGATGTAATTAGGACTTCTTTTTGTCGTACAGAAGTATCATTCCTGTCTAACCATGAAATGCAATTGAAGAAATGTCATTTATTTTCCAATATGCAGTCCCAAAGTTTGAGCTAAAGTAGACCGAGAGAGAAAGAGGTAGACGGTGTTTGTCAGCTCAAATACAATCTTTGAAGGACTACAGATTAAAAAGTAATGACATTTCTTCAATTTTTTTTTTAACGTATCGACAGAAAATATACTTCTGCTGATATTTTGAGGCCTGAAACACAATTCTACCGCAGCGTTTTTTCTTAAAATGAAGAAAATGAAAGGAAGGCAGGGTTTTCTCAGTATGGCCGCCGTTGGGCTCCATGAGGGGCGCGCGGGGCTCCAATGGCGTACTACAGACGTTTGCGTGCAAAATCGCGAGAGTATAACCTCTTGCGTAACTTCTATACTCTTTGGTAGTGACGTGTTCATCGAGCATTAGCTCACTTATCCTTAGGAGAATTTCTCCCAAATTTTTATCTGTTGCAGCTGACACCATAATACATTATGAGGTATCGTATCCTTGCTCTTTGAAAAGATATCTGGCTTCAACTAAAATTTGGATGAATTGAAACTTAGGTTTCAATACAGATATAATATCTTTGCAATACGTACCAGTAACTTATGTAGGCATTAACTTCTTGCTAATCGATCGCAAGACTAATCAATCCGAAGATAACATTTTTTTTTTTTTCAAATGAATGTACTGTCTTGCTGAAAGTACAGCTCGATTTGATATTAGCAAAAGTAAGTGAGCAGTGTATAGATTGTTTGGGTTGTTTTCCGGTGCATTGTATATTCTTTACGAATGTACTGTTTTGCTGAAAGTACAGCTTGGCTTGAATTCACTATAATTGTGTTATGCTGAATCGTGGATTTTGTAATATATGTGATTTGACTTGTCATGAATTTGTTTTGAATATGGATCAATAAAAGGTTATGGAAAAACAAGAAAAAAATCTGATTTCCTTCTCTTTGATGAACATCTCTATTATTGCATAGTCAACAATGGAACAGCTCGCCTACACAAAAAAGTCAGACTTGACGAACTTTAAAGATCTCGTTCAATTACTTTGCTATTTTTAATACTTATATTGCTTTACAGTAGCTGTTTCTTCGATAGGGAATGGCGGAGAGAGAGAGAGAGAAAAAAAAAAGTGTCGTACCTGTACCAAGTACATGAATCTTGACTTCCTATACATGTTCAGAACAACGAGAAATGACCCGTTGGACATTTCTCGTCCTAAAAATAATCCATATAGGATAGGTATTCGACCGTTAAAATATATTTGACAACTAGGTGGAGGAATCATGTGAATTTTCATAAATTCTTTACAAATTTTATTTTTTGGTTATTATTGGCATTGAGTTTTCTTCTTCAAATACATTTGTATTATCACTTGCATACGTGATGTAAATTATGCATGCATTTTTTGTATGATCATTTATAAATTTAATTTATTTTTTTTCGCTTGAATCATTCAATCTTTTACTTTGTTATAGTGATAAAAATAACCAAATATTGGAATTACGTGTGAATCGATACTATTTGGTTTGATCCATCGATATAACTTATATCAAAATACTATTATATCGATAGTTTAATCGCGACGCTTTTGGGTCTGGACGTAAAACACTTCATTGGTCCTCATTCTCCTTTACCTCTGTTTGACATCCTTCCGTCCATTATTTTGCTTCCATCCCCAGCAGAACTCTGTTGATGCATTAATAAAAAATTGATTCCCTGCAAACTTGTTCATTTTTGCCTTACTGACGGACAAATACACAAATTTAAAATGCTCAAATTGATCTTAAGCGTATTAAATCGACGAAAGGCACCAAATGCCACCTTTTGTGTTTGGCTGAATATAACCTTGTTATAGTTTTAATATTTCCAACAAATTTCAACTCTCTCCGACTCGATATGACGTCTACGGGCCCGTCAAAGTTGAAATTCCATGCGTGCGTCAATGGTTATACACAGTAAATGAGTAATGTGCGGAATTCGAAATCCATTATAGCTCGTTCTCTGGAAACATTCTCTGGAGAGAATTATGGAGAGAATTATGGTACTGTATACCAATGGTATATACCATAATATACATTATTAAAAGAGGAGAACGACCTAAAGATATTTTTTTTCTATAATCTTTTATTGATTCCATATTCAATACAATTTCATAATAAAGCAAATCACATATAGTATAGAATCCACGATTCAACATAACACAATTATAATGAAATCAAGCCAAGCTGTACTTTCAGCAGAAACAGTGCATTCGTAAAGAATATAGATACAATGCCCCGGGGGAAAAAAAAAAAAAAAAAAAAAAAAAAACATTCACTGCTTACTTACTTTCATTAAAATCAAATGGAGCTATCCTGTCAGTGCATTCATAAGAAAAAAAGAATATTTGTATTAAATGGAGCTGTACTTTCAGCATAACAGTGCTTCATAAGAAAAAAAAAAAGAATATTTAACACATCAATACACCCAAATAAAATCGATATACAACCAAATGGAATCGATATTCCGTTTAATCACCCTCTCCCCCTCCCCCTCCCCCTCCCTCTCCCAACTACCCTTCCCCTCCCTTCCTCCTTCCCCGTGGACATCTGGCTCCGGGTCCTTCCATACTTATTTTCAAATTTTCCCATTTACTGAAATGAATGGTCTTTTGAGGGTGATTTAAAAGTAATAAATTTTGATAATTTTGGCGAGCGAGCGCAGCGAACGAGCCGAAAATTCATGTATTTCAGCTTACAAAACATTGAATTCTTGTCATTTTTTGGTTATTAAATCTTACAATTCTAATCAAGATATAGTGACGGCCTCATAAGATAACGATTTATACCAACCAACTGAGGACTTGAAAAAATACTCTAAAACAATTCTAGTATAATCAAGATATAGTCACGGCCCTATATACATAAATAACGATTTAACAAACTGAGGACTTGAAACAATACTATAGCGAGTGAGTGAGCCGAAATTTGTATATTTCCGCATCATCATCACGTTTTGTTCTTATCTTTTTTCTCTTTTTTTTTGGATAAATTTTGGCGAGCGAGCGCAGAGAGCGAGCCGAAAATTGTTATATTTCAGCTTAAAAAACATGGAATTCTTGTCATTTTTGCTTATTAAATCTTAAGTATAATCAAGATATAGTCACGGCCCTATATACATAAATAACGATTTAACAAACTGAGGACTTGAAACAATACTAGCGAGTGAGTGAGTCGAAATTTGTATGTTTCCGCGTCATCATTACGTTTTGTTCTTTTTTATCTCGTTTGATTTTTTTTTTTTGCGCCCCCAACCATGTTCGAAACCGTTGGCGCCCTCTTTTGATCCAATCGGCGATCGCTACAGAACGAAAGAAATTGCAGTTTATGCTCCGTGTAACATTTTGCCTGCTAAATATAAAATGACATGTGTGAACACAACAGACTTGTCATTTTGTCCGCTTCATCATCACGTTTAGTTCTCGTCTTCTTCTTTTTTTTTCATAAATTTTCATACAAATATGAATTGCGCTCGCTATAAAATAAGCGAGCGCAGCGAGCGAGCCGAAAAGTTTTGTATTTCAGGTTACAAAACATGGAATTCTTGTGTGAACACAATAAACATTTTCATTTTGTCCGCGTCATCATCATGTTTTGTTTTGTTTTTTATTCTCCTTCTTCTTCGTTTCTTTTTTTTCGTTTTTTTTAATTTTTTGCGCCCCCAAGGAGTGGCGTCCGGGGCACGTGCCCCCCTTGTCCCCCCCCCCTCCAGATACGCCAGTGTGTCTGATACTCTGTTGTAACGTGATACTGTACTCTGTTCTTCAGCGCCATAAGTATCTTTTTAGGTAGAATGAGCGCTTTATAAGAGTCTCTGTTATTGTTATTATTATTATTATCATTATTATTATTATTATTATTATTATTATTATTATTATGACTACTACTACTACTCTGTAGACACACGAGATCATTAGTTTGGTTGGTGCAATTGGTAAGATAAATGTCAATATTCCCACCTCCTTTCGCCGCTTTTAAGGCAAAAAAAAAAAGAAGAAAAAAAAAAGGATTGGCGAAATGCGACCGACACTGAACAAGTCCCAGACATTACAGGCTGCAAAGATTTATTCTTTGCTATCGCGTATAGATAGCACAGTATTTCGATATCGATAGTGCAATCGTTCTCTTCAATCTTTTCTCATTTGAGTTTTACAACTTTCATCTTTTTTTTTTTTTTGCGATTTATCAGCTTGTTTTTATTTAATCCGCGTGTGTAACAACATTACTTCCTTTAGAATATTCAGTTGTTTTCACATATTTTTTTTTCTTTACTTGACCATACTATGTAGTAAAAGAAAAATCGACCTACCGCCTCGCTTGTCATGTGGCCCGGTACGTCGATACACCTTTTTTTTTTTTTTTTTTTTCCAAAGGCTGGAATCTGTCATTGTAGTCTCTCTTCTCTAACATTGTTTTGGCAAACCGTCTGTGATGAGTGTCCCTATTACATTTGAGCTTCCGAGCAAGCCTCTGTTTCAGCAGTTACAAACTAAACCCAAAGATCTATCACCCTAACACTGTACCCTGAGTCCTTGGAGAAATTAAGACATGAGCAATCGGCGCAGGGGCACAATTTTAATGTCTCTTGTCACCGTTTTGGCACCTTGTAAGCAAAAATGTCACATGTCTGGCATTTCTTTTGCAAAGTTCTTTTTTTTTTCTCAAATGGAAAATCCAGTTCAAATATAAGTTATTATGATACGAAAGAGTAAAATATTACAACTTCAGTGGTATAAAATTGATCGAAATTGGATGAAAAACGAGGAAGTTATGGCATTTTGAAGTTTCCCTATTTTAGGGGGAAGCAGTTCTTAAACAGTCGAATAAATATGCAAATGGAGAAGTAAGCATGTCATTCCCTCAAACTTACCATAATTATGGTTTGTACACAAAATGTTGAAATTTCCAGTTTTTCATTCAACCGAAATTACGTCCTAGGCTCAAATCCTTATAGCTGACTGGTCACTATTCTGAAGTTATTCAACCAGGAATAGCGTCATGTTTCAAACTTCAATGAAGGAAACATTGAATTTTTGTCATTTTTTTTTCTACACGATCATTGGAAAATTGTGAGGGTATGACGTGTAACTCATCATCTGTATATTCATATCCACTGTACAAGAACTGTTTTGCAGATTAATTAGCAAAACTTCAAAATGTCATAACTTCCTTATTTTTCACCCGATTTCAGTCATTTTTTTTTTTTTTTTTTTACTGTTGTACACGTAAGATTTTACTCTTTTTTTTTTAATCAGACTAAACTGTATTGGGACTGGATTTCCTCTTTAAAAGAGATAGGACAAAAACAAAAACTCCTTATCTGTCGTGCATAATGTATAAAGCGTTTGATAAACCTGGCAATGTTAGTGTGATGGGAGATGATTTTCGCTTGGTTTCCAACGTCCTTTCTTGATAGGATTGAACTCATTTCTTCTGGATTAGAGAGATTCATTTCCATCGTGAATGCCAATGTTATCACTCTTACGAAAGTTTGCCCAAATTTGCCAAATTTGGTAAAATTATGTACGTATTATGAAAGGTACAGACCTTACGGTTGCTGTCATAGATCTCGTGTACTTTATTTACGAAGATTGGTATTCCATGTCCAGTGGTGTCCATCATTATATTTATGACGGGCTAGTGACGGGTGAATATCATTCGCACATTGTGTACACTATTTCACTGCTTGATGTTTGCTATGCGATAGTCTTGTCTAATATTCCTTTTAGAGAAATGTCCAAGATGGCTGGACACTTCTTCCTCAAAATTTCCTTATTTCAGCTTTTATTCAGCTCCCTGACTGTTAAAGGCATAATTTACCATGTGCAGATGAAAGCATTAGTGCTATAAAATAGTTCTAAAATGTGAGTTAGGGATAGAAACAACCACTGTCAAAATTTGAATCCGTATAATCGATGTTAAGTGTTGTTAAATACACAAAATGTGAACAATAGTTATAATAAAAATTTTTCCAGACTAAACCGTATACAGTTACGGTTTACTGAGAAAAACCCTGATATCTCCTTATATTTTAGGTTTTATTGCAAATATTTCATATGGTAGGATGTTTTATGATACAACAGACCTACACATATGCATCAAATATGATATCTTGAAAATTTTTGAAATCACTGCTCCCAAAGGTAAACTGGTTCTATAATAGGCACCTATATTTAATACATTGTTTACATAATTTATTCTGTGGTTACTAAGTGTTTCTTCTTCCTTGTAGGTATTACTTGCATAATATGTCGTATAAATATCATCATATCACTAATTCATGTACGTACGTATAATCATGCATAAACTCTAAAGTTTTCCTTTTTTTTAAATTTGTTTTATTTGCTTAACCGATTTGATTCCCTTGTAATATACATGTTGCAAAAATGGCCAAATCCGGATTGGTAGTTGAATCGATACTACTTGATTTAACCCGACGATGGAAATAATTTATACAAATTAATTGTTAACCCGTTCCATACTTAATTCTGAACTGGCATCAGACTTAATACACAAACTACCACGTTTTCGTATGGAAAGGGTTAAATTAAGACTTTTTACACACACACACACACACACACACACACACACACACACACACGTGCACACACAAACACAAAATACGGTTTTCCTAGGTGTTTATCGATTACATTCAAATAATTCATGAATGATTACAGTGGCCCATTCTGGGTACATTGTATAAGATGAACAAAAACAATACCAAGATAATTAAGTTGAAAACACCAACAAGCCATTTTCAGTATATACTGCAAATTGATAATTTCTGACTTATAGAATATATCAAGATACTATAAGAAATTTCACCTGAAATTGAAGGAATAAAAGAATTACAGACGTATAACGAAATTTAATAGGTACAGGCCTTACAATTTATCATAGCTTGCCTTCTTGCGCAAATGATGATTATATATGCACTATGTACCTAGTACTAGTATATCATATCATCATGCTCGTAGATATAGCTAACCTTGTCGTGAATGTAAGTTGTTATGCTTTTTTTATCTTCGCTCAAGGAGGGAGAAATATTTGCCGTTGCATAGGTTGTAATTTTTTTTTCGAACATTCACTAGGTATTTGTTATGCTTGTTATATTTGACAAATTATTTCTGCTTCTATAGCTCTGCAATTCCTTCTAGTGTGTATACAATTTTTCTCGGTGCATCAAGTTGCGCCCATTTCGTGCTATCTTTGGCTGGCCCGAATTCTTAAACCTACGAAAATATCTGCTCCACGATTATTTCGTTGGCAAATTTTGAATGGGTTGACAATTGTGCACCGCGAATTTGAAAACACGCGTACTGGTATATTATGTTTTCTGTTTCAGCGAGAAAGATTATGATGCCGCAAAAGTGTGGACACTGGGGATGCGGAATCAAATTCTTTTTTTCTTTTTGAATCTGCACTTTGTTGTTGGAGTTCCCTCATCGCCAGAACGTAGTCTCTGTCAAAATCAATTCTTCGATTCCATGTCCTAGAATCGATTACAGTAATTTGACCGAAAGCTGTGGCTTACTAGTACGCTAAATCTGCACTGATATCGATGTGCACACACTCTTCCATCGATCGTACCAAGGACATAGTGGCCTTCAACCATAGAGCAGCTGTATTTACATACCCAGTACTATGCCTTCAACAAAGTACAAATAGTAGGTCCATGATGATAGAGTGTACGATCGATCTCGCAGTATAAAAAGCCATTGAAGTGAAACTGTTGAAAAAGGACAGCCGTTTTCGCGAAATGGCATGGCCATGGGGCTGTTTCACGGTATAACTACAAGGCATGCATTCAGTATTGACGACTAAAGTAAAATGTCGACGGAGGAACTTATTGAAGAAGTCCGCAAGAGAGAAATTTTGTACGACCCAGGACATTCTGAATTCAAGAATGTTTTGAAGAAAAATGTCGAGTGGGAAGCCATCGGTGATTTCCTAGGGCTAAGCGGTAAGTTACGATAGCCGTATTCCGCTAATCGCTTGGTTTTCTCGAGTTTGTATTTTGTCTTTTTTGTCTTTTTTGATATGTAATGCATGACGATATTCACTCCCCTTACAGATATTGCAGATTGTTCTTTTCCCTCGTAGTTTGCCATAGTGATAGACGCAGACAGACTCGCAAACAAAAAGGCCAAAGGCACCGTTTAGACGTAATTGTTAGGCCTATTAAGATAGATACCAATCATCATAGTCCCACATAGTGCCTATCGTGTGTCTTGATCTGAAAATGTATTCTACCGGCATGGTGCACGTGCAAGCAACGTATTGTAGTGGGATTTGGTTTGGGGGGATGGTTGGTTTTAACTTCCCCTCTTATCTACTGTACCTCACGACCTTAACCAGACCCGGACTGTGACTTTAACATGACTAGGGGGTCACCTGACTGACACATCCAGCTCTATATCAGGTGACAATTGACCCCCACGACCTTGACTGGACGCTGATGGACACACGATTTGGGAAAGGAAAGAACAACAAGGCATACACCTGTATAAATCCACCTGAATCAAGCCCATCATCAGCCTGGCGTAGTTGGTAAGTGTATATTCTGTGAAGTGGACACTACTCCCACTTTATTGGCGTAGTCGGCAGGATTGCTGGCCTATTTGCGCGAATTTTGCCGATTTTAATCAACCGTATCGGTTGGGCTGCGAGGTAAGTCGCAGGGCAATGGCCGCGTAGATACATTATGTGTATGTATTAATGTTCGCACATTGCGCGTTGCACTGTGTGTATAATTACTGTACTGTAAGTTGTCGGTTCGCGGACCGGGTCGGCGCTGACTGCAGGGAGACGGGGATTGTCTCAGGGCGGTAGCGCTGAAAGGGGCGAGCGACCGGCGGGGAATCAAAAGTGAACGATTGTGTGCGAACTTACGTGTTGATTGTTATCATCGCTGTGTTTTGTGCGACGTCCGAGCGAGTGATTGGAACGATATTTTTGATTGCGAACTCGTGTTACTGTTTAGCGTCACATCGTATTATTTGTCAAATCGTCGTCTAAGTGAGAGATAGATTGACGTTCGTAAAAGGCAACTGTTTAGTCAGACCGTCCTACTCTAGCTGTTCTACGTTACTGTTGTGTGTTAAATTCTCCTGGTATTTTTGTAGACCTAGATTTGTCTCTCTGACTCTAGGTTTGTTGAGTGTGTTGGGTGTGTGTGAATACAGTCTGTGATTGTTGTTTTATATGACGTGCCCACCCAGCTATCGTCTGGGGAGCCGCTCGGGGTTGAAGAAAAGGAAACAGAAACAAGAAATAAAATAACAAGAACACTTTTGCCCGAGCGAGTCATTTTGTGAGTCGATTGGTGTTCGGTTGCGTTTGCGTCTCGCTACTTGTGTTTGTTGGTGCTTTTGTATTGCGTTAAGCTTACCACGCGAATATCAGGAACGCTAGTGCACGTTTAATTAGGCCTATTACCGGTTATGTTTGTAGTGTTACTGCAGTGTCAGCTTTTGACGTAGTAGACCAGGACCTGCACTTGGTCTAACTTCTACTTTTGAGTGCATACACCCGCTGCGCGCGCCCTATACGAGCTAGCTAACTTTAGATCCGCAGGTAGCTGAAGTTGGTGGTACAGTGTATAGTGTATTGCATTGCGCGCTCACTAGTTTTCTGCAAGTGTGTGCTACACTGTGTTGCTACATACGCTTTTCGCGGTCGCTTACTGCACACTGCATATTAGTAGTTATTCGCGGTCTAGTAGCGTTGCATGCGACGCTTTGGGTCTTGCACCAAACGGAGTACGGAACGCCGATCTGTTTCGCATCGTGAGCGTGGTTTGCACACTGCAGCTGTGTGCCATTCGCGCGTCGCGCTGTACGTTGTAATAGGACGACGCTGCATTAACCGCATTTTTGTATTCGATCTACGGCCGCATTGTCCCTGTACGTGCATCTAGCGGTGTGTTGAACACCGCGCAGTGTGAATGAACAGCGGACAGCCGTTCCGTAGCGGAGCATAGCAGTCTATGGTACGCCAGCTGACTCTTCGTGCGTTGTCAGCTGTACTCCGTATTCGTTTACGTGTATTTTGTGGTGCACTCCTGTCATATTGTAACATTGTTTCTTGTTATTGTTCTTTTCTACTGTGTACTATCTTTGTCTCCCTCTTCCCTAATTGGTAGGGGATTGGATCGCTTTTGTGCAACCCACATAGCTCCCAACATTTTAATTGTTAGGTAGGTTTATAGGTTTATTTAATAGACAAAGGTCTGGTTTGGCGTAATAGTTGGATATTTAGTTGGCATTGATATTCAGTTTATATGAGATATTGATTTGGTCAGGGATAATACTTTTGATAAAGGAATAAGAGGAAAAAGTGGTTAGGAAATATAATTAGGAATTATTTGGAAGGATAAGTTAGTTTATTAAGGAGGTTAGATAAATATTTGTTAAAAAAATAGTAAGATAATTGTGAGGATTTTTGAGGCGAGATTGTTTTGGTTAATGTCTTACCGCAAATAGGTTGTATTAAGATATTTGAGAGAATCTGGTAAGATTTGATAAAGTGTATGATTGGTAGGTTAACTGTTGAATAGGGAAATAATTTTTAAGGTAAAGTTGAAGAATTAGATAAATAAAGTGAGTATATATTTTAATTGAGTAGGGTTGAGAAGTATAAAGTTCAAATTAAAAGGAGATATTTTGGGATTTAGTGAGTTGAATTTATGAAAGTAAAGTGAATTCTTTTGAGGGTATAGAATTTATTGTAAGATTACAAGTTGTGAAAGGCTGTGATAAAGTATTTTGGTATACAACTGTATTATTTTTGGTAGGTTTGGGATGTTAGTACAGCCAGTAAAGGTGAATTATATAGATTTGGGATGTATACTCCTAGTGCAAGACCAGGTTCGGGGTTGGCCAGCCATGTCGCCACCACAAGTTATCAGGTCTTGGAGACAGGCCCGCCCTGTCCTTTAGGAGGGCATCCATCAACAGAGGGGGAAGTAGGACAACATCAACACCCCTACAACAGCTATCCACACTCTTGGCGTGGAACCTATTTAGGCGGACGTGCAGGTAGCATTCCGTTAGGACGTCCACGGGTATCGACCCCATTACAGTCCCTTCCTACTAGGTGTTACCCACAGGGTCAAGGGGGTAGGATTGATAATGACATGTTGGAGGAGCAGTTGTATAGTTACTCTGCACCTCAGTTCACAGGGGACAGCTCAATCCCAAAACCTTATGTGGAGGGATCAACCCGCTATGGGGTGCTGCATTCTAGCTGGCAAGATTTAGCAAACGTGAGTCTGAGTGGGTGGAATACCTCTCAGGAAGTGGGGAAGCTCCCATCCTTGCCCAGGTCAATCTCATTTGACGGGGAGGGAAATTGGGGAGCCTTCTATGCTAAATTCACTACTTTCGCGGACGAGGGTGGTTGGTCTCCCATGCAGCGACGTGACCAAATGTGGTGGTGTCTAAAGGGGCAAGGGAGCGATTACTACCGGATGCTCCTTGAGAGAAACCCTCTTGCTAGTTACCAGGAATTGGTGCTGTGCATGGAGAAGCAGTTTGGTGCTACCGATCCACCTGAAATGGTTCAGATGGAATTCTCCCGGGCCAAACAGTCTGAGGATGAAACCACCTTAGAATGGTCAAGGAGAGTGGTATCTCTTGCTAATAAAGCATTTCCAGGAGTACCAGAGCCCCTCGTCCAGCGCCAAGCTGTTGTCCGTTTTTGTCAGGGTTGTCGCAAACAGGAGGCAGGCTTGTCTGCTCTTAGTTCGAAACCCAAGACAGTGGAAGCTGCATTGGAGTTAGTCACCTGTCTGGTATACTCGCGACCTGCGGCATTGGGACAGGGTTCTCAAGGACTTCGCAGTCACAGGGAAGTGCACAGGGCTACTGTACGTTGGGATACCTCCCAGCCTGCAGAGGCAGGTGGCCGCCAGGTAGATGTTAGTCCAAGGTCTCCCTGTCAACGTTCTGGTGAGCTTGATAAGGTTGAGATTGAGCAGCACGCCACACCCGAGGGACCGACGTCAAGTGTGGGGCAGCGAATACAGAGCCTAGAGCAGAAGTTTGTTTGTCTCCAGGACACTGTAAATCAGCTGTCAGCAAATGTAGCCAATGCGCTCTCGCGCAGTCCATCTACCACCCCATCCGCAGCTGACCCCAGCTGTAATCCGTGCTACCTTTGCGGGAAATTTGGTCACTTCAAACGAGACTGTCCGGAGGTGGACAGGAAAAGGGCTCTTGAAGAGGAGCTGTCAAACGACAGCGGGCCAGAGGAGGAGGCCACTCCCTGGCCCGAGCAGGAGTTGGCCAGTCCCAAGAAGGATTAGAGAAGCTAGGGGATATGGCACCTAAAGAGATCAAGGTTGCTTTTCCCCAAGCTCAGGAGTCGAGGGTTGTCGATCAATCTCGCTCTTATAAAGATACATGTATGTCTACCAAGGACTCAGAGCTGTTGGATTATTTTCGCGGGTTCATGGAATTTGTAGAAAATATCAATTATACAGCTATAGCTACAGGTAACATTGAGGAGGATGATGCCAGTTCAAGTCATTTGACTGGCAACCTCATTTCACTTGCAATGGAGGGGAAGCAGAAGAGTTTTAACCCTGATGGATCCACTGTCGAGGATCCGCGTGATGATCAAGACTGTGGAGACCCCGATCAGAGCTCTGAGCCTGATAAGTTGGGAACCACTCCTGCTGACCCGAGTGGAGTTCTGTCAGTTCCAGATGACCCTCCCAATACCATCCAATTACCATGGGAGAGGTGGAAGGACACGCAGAAGGGAGATGCAAACCTTGCAACTCCTCAAGAGTGGATATCCACTGGCATAGAGCCAAGGGATAAAACAAGAATGGTGTGGGACCCAGGTGGGAGGTGAAGGGGGATACATGCGACAAGTCCCGCATGCCACAGCATTGACGTTGGATCGCCTTCAAGTGCCAATGTGCGACTCCAGAACCAGTGCAATCTTAGGAGGTGGGGCTGGATTATCATGTCCGCTCAAGACCTTCATAGCCCAAGAAGGACTCCAGAAGTGGATCCTCCTAGTGGGTGTGTGGATCCTACAGTCACCAATTCCACTGAATTGGTATGGGCAGCTAGAGCATTGCTCCCATCACCAGCGGGTCCACATCCATTGCTGCCAGCTGGCTGCAACTGAAGCAGTGGCGTGGAGGAAGGCGTTTCCACATGCCTATCAATACTTCAGTTTCAACACAACGGTTTCCCCGTATGGGAGCTGAATAGTGAAATGACTCGGCGGGTATCCCACTGAGTCAGTTTTTGCTAGAGTTGTATTGGTGGCAGAGGGTAGGCAGGAGCAGGTGGCACAGGGCATTGATGCCACCAGCCAGGACAATGCCATCCCATTGTCGGGACCCCGCTAAGCTGGCGGCAGATACCAGAGGTGCTATGTATATAGGCCTCAGATTAAGTGGAAGTCGGTTCCAGAGGTATTTATTTATATTGTCTTATTGTCTTTATTCCACCTCTTATGGGGGACAATTTTGCACATGCTTAATTACATTTGTGGCAAAAATAATCTGGTAATTTTTGTTATAATTTTGGAAAATCTTTTTAAAGTAAAGTTGGATTTTATAGTGTAGGGAAAACCTCTGGATACCGAGGGGGCCATGGTTACTCAATACTATTAGTGTGCGTAAACAAAGAAAACAGGGGACTAAATCATAGTCCGGGACAATGATTACAAATCAATAGGTGTGCTTAAAATGTTTCACTGTTGTTGACTATTTGGGTCATTGTTGTTGCCCAAGCCAGTGTTCGCCTAGTGTTCAATAGGGACGTTCTGTTCCCAGTGTTTACAAATTGTTAACTGTTTTTATAGTTGTCCACGGTTGGACGTGATTTCCCCCTGTTTGTGGGATTTTTTAAGTAGACATAGTTAACGGCGATTTTAATGGGATTTAATTTGGGTTTGTAAATCACAGTACGGGGGCTCCTCCTATTTAATAAAACGGGGGAGACTGTAGTGGGATTTGGTTTGGGGGGATGGTTGGTTTTAACTTCCCCTCTTATCTACTGTACCTCACGACCTTAACCAGACCCGGACTGTGACTTTAACATGACTAGGGGGTCACCTGACTGACACATCCAGCTCTATATCAGGTGACAATTGACCCCCACGACCTTGACTGGACGCTGAATGGACTCACGGATTAGAAAGGAAAGAACTACAAGGCATACACCTGTATAAATCCACCTGAATCAAGCCCATCATCAGCCTGGCGTAGTTGGTAAGTGTATATTCTGTGAAGTGGACACTACTCCCACTTTAGTATAGAAATACTATTATTTACTGAAATCTCGCAGAGACAGAAGAGAACGTGTTGCTGTTTACTAGACAGCAAGGTCAGCCTGTATTCTGCGGAAACTACTTGTGGATTCATGGAACCGTACCATGCAAGATAGTGTAGGCCTACAAGAGGTCTAACGTTACTGATGACACGTACAAAAGGTCAAAAGTTAGACCAAAGGAAAAAAAAAATGTTTAAACTCTTAGGCCTAGGCTATGGATTTTTCTGCCTTTAGCCCCACAAATATACATACATGTAAGCTTACTACGTAGACAAGGCAATGTGTACCAGTCCATAAATGAATGGATCACAATTTAACCAAGCAAGTATATGATAACAGCCACAAATAATGGGATTATCAGGTCAATAAAGCTGAATTTTTGTGCACTGTAGGGCCTACTAGTACTAGGGCCCTAGTAAATTTTACTATAATATTTTATAGTTCCTGACTGAGTCTTAGGCTACTTTCCTTTGTTTTATATTTATTTGCTACTCTGCATCTGGAATGACTTTGCCAGCTGAGAAATTGAGCTGGTTGCTTTTAAGTGCCTTGCTGAGCTGAGTGGTGAGAGTGGAGTTTGCAAAAGATTCCCCCCCCCCCCACCATCTTCACTGCTTCTTCCAAATGCTCTGATATCTACTGACTGTGAAACAGTATACTAGACTATTCTGTATTGACCAGGTCCTGCAGCAGGGCAAGTCCAAGATAAGGTCCCCTCAGAAGGCAAAATTTCATCTTTTAATAGCTCAATATTGACTTGTTTGGTATCATTTTGAAGCTTATGAGTTGAAGTTTCGATTTCCGTGGAGGAAAAAATTATATTACGTAAATTTATGCAAATTTCAAGGGCTTCATTTGCATAAATGTGAAACACAGCATTACGTATGGGACATTTGTAAAAATTCATATTAATTCAAAGGAAAGGAAATGATATTTGATTAGTATGTGGACATTAGAAGTTCATCAAATAGTTTAACGTGGTATGAAAATTTAGGGATTATGCAAATGATTATGCAAATTAGCTCGTGTCCTATCATGAGATGTCCCATACGTAACAAATCGAGGTCATTTTTGTAGGTTTTTTCTGAAATTGCTAAGGTTATATTAATGCCCTTTTGGAAAGTTCTAATTTATCGTTTAGAGAAATTAAATACCATAGAAAAAAGAGAAAACAGTAAAAGAAATATTTTTTTATTAGGCATTGAAATAATGTTACGTATGGGACAAATGTGTTACGTATGGGACATCCTCATACATATTGCATGTGAATGCATGTAGCTAGCTGGGAAGGTCTCTCAGTACACAAATGGTCAATCATCCTGAAGAAAGCATCCCAACATTGTAGCTACTTTTTGAGTTATAGACACTTGAAACAATACATGTACTTGACTGAACAATTTTCAGAAAGGGGGAGGGGAAAATGGCAAAATACACAATGAAAAATCAGCATTAAAGGGATGGTATAGTTTTTTTTTTTTTTTTTTGTAGAAATGGGGATTCAGTTTTCAACATTTTAATGAGATGATTGGAAACCAATTATATGAATTACTAAAGAGCATACAATCCTAAGACTAGAGGAATTCAAAGTTTAGTGATGGAGATCCAATTTGAAATGGTTGTGATATATATTAAAAAAAATAAAGTAAAATGAGTTTTTTTTTAAATTGCAAATGATACAAAAATTGTCCTTATTCAGTTTTCAATAATAGCCACGACAAAATTCATGGGTATACATACTGAGGTGTGACTCGAATCAATGACCTGACTGCTAGACAGACATCATATATCTACAGGTTGTACTCGATCACTGGGGTTCCACGCAGCAGGTACATGTATTGCTTATAAATTTATAAAAATTAATATTTCTTGTGTGAAGTTGTTTTTTATTGAAACTAAATGGCAAACTGCCCTTCATCAATGGAAGTAAACACTTCAAACTATTCAGTTTTTCAGTTGTAACTATCCTGATAAAAATAGGGCACAGGTTGGTCATAAAAATATAGAATATGATTAAATATGATTATGATGGTAAATATTTAGGGAATATTGTTCCCTTGTCAATCTGGATCAGTATTTGAGTAATTTCAACTGATTCCATTTCAATAATGCAAAAATTTGTTTATGGGTATTTTGCAAAATTATTTTGCAAAATACCCATAAACATACATGTCTCTCCACACACTAAACGAATGGGGGACAAAGGGCGTGCATACTCAGGTTGGTCATGAAAATATAGAAATATGTTTGAATATGATTAGGATGGTGAATATTTAGGGAATATTGTTTCCTTGACAATCTGGATCAGTATTTGAGTAGTTTCAACTGATTTTACTTCAATAAATGCAAAATACCCATAAACATGGTTCTTCACACGCTAAATGAATGGGGGACAAACTGTCCCGTACGTAATTGTCCCATACATAACACGTCATGTCTGTCTTTAATTAGAACCTGTAATTAGAGCTTTTTGCCTAATGACACGAAACTTACCTGTGATAATCTTGAGTGTTGTGACTTTCATCACAGTGAGTTACAAGTTGTAGAATGAAATACTTTCAGAGAGTTTTGAGATTGAAAAAAATGTTTTAAAAAACGAAATTTTTCTGGTCCCATACGTAACGGCGCATATTTTCTCTTCTAGAATATAATTGTGCAGGTCATTTTTCTCAATTTTTTACATGATTATACTTCTTCTAGATATCAATCACCATGATGAAGTTCAATATGATCAAAGGCCATTAACACTATTTTTCAGGTCATAAAAGTCTCTGAATGTCCCATACATAACGTGCGCGTTATCTTGGACTTGCCCAGCAGAGCAACTGGAAATGTGCCTTTAATTAATTATAGCTGTACAAAAAGAAATATCAGCTCCTGGAATTACATTTGAGGTGATGCTTGGATAAGAACATACAGTACTTGCCATCCAAACAACTGCATCAGTTGAGGGGAAATCCACTTCTTTGCAAACCTTTCCTCGCTCTCAACCGATTTCAACAGCTACTTTTTTTTTGTATCCTTGATCCTCTTTAGACTCGTAGAGCGAGGTAGGTTTTCAGGTCATAGTGCCTCCAAAACAGCCAAACAAGATCTGCGAGATGGTACTAGAGATGTAATTACAGCCCAAAATAGCTGTAGCCCGACCAGACGCTGTGTGAAGCGACTGGGCTGTGCATCTATCGTTGAATAACTTAAACCAGACTACAAAAGTATATAACAGCTATGGTAGTAATTGCCAATTGCAATGAATCTGCAATTTGACAATGTAACTTCAAAATACTAACTTAACACAGTTAAGAAAAAAAAGAAGGAGATCAATAATTTTCTTTTCTGTGATTCTTAACCAGGGAGCGATGCGAAGAGGAAATGGAAAAACATCAAGGACAGCTTCAGGAAATACAGACAGAAGTTGACAAAGAACAGCGGCCAGGAGGCAAAAGGCATAAAACCTTATGAATATGCCCAGCAACTAGAATTTCTGGTCCCACACATGGCTATAAGAAGGTTAGTTACTTACAGGGATGGTACAGTTTTGGTTAAATAAGATGGAGGATTCAGATTTTTCTCTTTTTGCAAAGTAATTTAAAACCACTTATGAAATATTAAAGAGCATACATTATAAGAGGACTTTAAAGCGTGGTTGATGAAAGTGTTTTGAAATGGTTGAGATATCCAAAAACAAAGTAAAACAAATTAATCCTAGTAGAAGGTAGAATTTGTACATCCCACTTTGTTTTTTATTATCTCAGCCATTTCAAAACCGAATATCAATCAAATGAACTTTAAATTTCTCGTAGACTTGTATGCTCTTTCATATTTCATAAGATGTTTTGTATTAACTCACAAAAAAAGTTGGAAACCTGAAGCCCCATCTCAACCAAAATTATACCATCCCTTCAACATTTCTTTTGGTGACATGTACATGTTATAAGGTATAATATTACAATGTATTTTGAAACTTGCATTAAACTCTAAAAATCTAAAGTTATCTATTAAAGCTTTTATATGTTTGCGTGAGAAAGTATAGATGTGTTTAAGATGCATTTTGTTTGGATGCAGGTGTGTGTGTGTTTCAGTTTTCAGTACAGAAAAAAAAAGTCTTTTCCCATTAAATATCAAACATCAATAATAGAATATTCTTGCCTGTTTCAAGAAAATGATGAACTGATGTTCAAATATAGATGTGATTTTTTTTCCCCATCTGTGTTTGAAGATTAGGCCTGTTTATACCACAAAAAAAGCGTTGGATTATTTTAGAATGTGTAGATGTCAAAGTAATTTAAGGTTTGCAGGATGTTGATTTTCTTTTTTTTTTAATTTAAACCATCGTCTGTAGAACAGAAACAAATCTTCACGACATCTCTGTGATGGACATTCAGGCCAGTGACAGTGATAGCATGAGCAATGAAGGGAGCCCAGATGAATTGGTAAATGATCGTTACTTGTCTTGTTACAGCGTCATACATTGTACACTTGCTTATAAACATGTTTGACAGTACAGAAGACTCCTGTTATAACGTAGTCTTTGGGACCGGCAGTATTCTTTTGTTAAAAATATCATAAAAAATACATAGAACTGATAAGGTTGTGGCCTGAATTTTTATTTAGTTGTAGCCTGAATTTCGTTATAATCGTGTTTGTTATAATGGGAGTGCACTGTATGTAGATTGGTGCCTGTGATTTAGGGTGACCGTGGCATACACCTTGTATACTGTAATGGTTTTCCTACTTGTCAAGAACTTGTCCCCCAAGAGACCAAAACCTCCCAAGATTAGAGCATGTTTAAACAAATGAAGGGTTTGTTCGCATAAAGCGACTAGTCCATTTTTGAAGATTTTGAAGTACGGTCTCTGTCATAAAGTACAAAATAAGCCTTTTAGATGATACAGTACAATGTATATTGGTCACTACATATAAAGGTACATTTTTGAAGTTACGGTCAGAAGAAGCAAAATTTTTCTCATTAATCTGTATTTTTCTTGACCTTTAATCGCAAATATCTCCATTTGGCAAATACGGACTAATTGGGTTTTGAGAACAAACTCTTCAAATGTTGAAGCAAAATCTTCAAAACCAGAGATACTAACTCTTACTAAATCATATTAATGAATTAATATTGATGGTTATTTTTAGTAGATCAATGGTGACCTATAGTATATGTCTGGAACAAATAAGGGTCATATTATTTTTGTTGTTGTTTTGGGGAGTGAGGGTATGGGGATTGCATGGTCAAATTTTTTGCAATTTTTTATATCTATTTATTATTTATTTTAGTGGAGGGTGTATGATAGTAATATCAAATTTTCTGCCCTTTTTTTGGGGTGGGGGGGATTGCATGGGCAAATTTTCTGCATTATTTTTTTTTCTTTTTTTAACAGAGATCAATAAAAGAAAAGCATGGAAATCATCGCCCCCCCCCCCAGGCCCTTACAGCCGCCTCCAAAGTTTTCTTAATGTCATCATTACAGGAGACAGGTAACAACCTTGCCCCTGCAGGGTGTAAAGAAAATGAGCAGAACTCTAGCTGTCCCTCCGGAGGGCTGAACTCGGACCAGCCGCGGAAGAAGACACGCAGATGCACACAGCAAAGCTTAGACAGAGACATTGAGTTTTTTGAGAATGCTCGAGAACAAGACGAGAATACCCTATTCTTCCACAGTATGGCAAAACTTACAAGCAGACTGCCTCTCCTGGTACAACTGAAACTCCGATTAGATATTCACAAACTTGTGAACGATGCATTCACAGAAGAGGTATGAGTATACAGTTACACTGTTTATATGACCAATTCTTAAAGGAAGCAAAGGGGTAGATATTAATATAACTTGATTGAAAGCAGCAATATTAAAACAAATCAGTTAATATTTGAAGGAAATCATTCTATTCAAAGTTATGAATAATTACATTCTGAAACCTTAAGTGATGTGATCTATTGTAGGCATACAACTATCGCTGCTTTCACTCGATCCACATTTAGAATGCATATTTGGGCATTCCTTTTTTTTTAATGACATCATTTCACACACATTGTTCTTGATTGGTTTTCTAAGTATATCCAGCACGGAGTGTCACCGGGGGCATTATGTTTTTAATTTGTCTGTCTGATGGTCCTTCTGTCTTTCTATCTGTCTTTCCGTCCATCAATGATCATTTGTTTGTTTGTTTTTATCATTTGGGATGACGTAACTTAAGATCTGTTTGAAGCATCCAAACTAAACTTGGCATGGGTATAGTACACTGTAAGTAGATAATGCAGGGCCTATCAGCTTTTGTGCACACTCAAGCTCAAATTACAAATCCTGAATTGTACTCTTTTCCCATCATATAAAAATTATCTAGCCTGCAATGCCTGTATATATTCTCATGGAACTTTTTTGTACATGGTATGTGTTACTCTGAATTTGGACTATTTCCTTCATACTGCAGAGATGACTGAATGATAACAACTACAGAATGATTAAACTGTTTGCCATAAATGGCTACACAGTGATTATGTTAAATCAAATAAACAAACAAACAAACAAGTCTTGGACCATATTGGGTCGTACATCAAATGAAAATGCTAGAAATTCACCTGACTATAAATACTTATATACAATGTTTTGGTAGTGGCCAAAATGTCATGAAAAGAGTGAATAATAGCAGATAATGATTGTTTGCCTGCCATGTGAAATTTTCTTCTCACATCTGTTACATATGTAGGCCTACAATAGATCTGTTGGAAGAATAATCTGCGATTATCATAAATATGGTGGAAGCATGCCTGTTGTCATTGTAAATTTTCTCGTTTTTTTTTTTCTATGAACTTAAGAGTGTTTGATAACACATTGATACTATTAAATAATCCAACAAAATAATCTGAATGAATGTAACCACTTGCAGGTTACCGAAAGAACTTTGAATGCAAGGTGAACTATTGTTTTACATATAGTAATTTGAAATATGGTTGCTGGTCAGTCTGAAATGTGTCACTTCTTTCACTAGATGCGAAGTTAAAGGGATGGTACAGAATTGGTGAATATGAGAATTGGGCTTTTAACTTTTTGCGAGATACCAAGAAAACACTTATGATATAGTACAGAGCATACCAATTTAACCCTATTCCAACTGGGGGGGGGGGGGTCAAATTGACCCCCCCCCTCGACATTTCGCACCACGATTCCGCAACGCGCAAAGATTTTGCCGCGTCGTTTCATGACTTTTTTCATTGATTTCTCCCGTATATTTTGAGACCAAATTTGCGACGTCCGGGTAAACTGTTCTGAAGTTACGTAATGTTTTGCATGTGCATGTCAACCCAAAAACGGCTCAGATTCATGATATCGTGTGCAAATCCAATGCAAATTGTGTTTTTTTGTTAAATTGATATAAATTAGATTATTTCAACTTTTAACCATTGAAATTAATCAATTCTAATGTAGATTAGCTTGAAAAAGTGCCTGCAACAAATTTTGGCAAAAACAATGGAAAACAAAAGGTTGAAAAAAACAATAAAAAACATAAGAAATTAACAAAATAAAAATCAAAAGGAATTGATTTTGATTTCGCTATTTTTTTTTTTACAAGAAAGATGTTTGATGTGTCTTGAACTCTGACACAAAATTTAGGGATCCTTCAGTCATTTTAATGGAGTTACAGGTAAAAATATGATTTCATGCGTAAATTTGCATAATTAATTTACTAAAAATAGAAAGCCAATATTTCATGACCATGTAATCTTGTAGTTGACATCCAGCTCTATCTTCAGGCAAAATTTTGCGGCGATCGGCGGCCGAGATCTGAAGGGGGGGGGGGGGGTCAAATTGACCCCATCCCCCCCCCCCCCCAGTCAAAACTTGGTCTCAAATAGCCCAGTTAGAATAGGGTTAAGAGGAATTCAAAGTTTATTTGATGAAAATCGGGTTTGGAATGACTGAAACATCAAAAAAAAAAAGTAAAACAAAGCGATCGTAATAAAGTGTGGGTCCCACACTTCATTAGAATCGCTCTTTTTTGGCTATCTCAGCTATTTCAAAACCAATTTTCATCAAATAAACATTGAATTCCTCATAGAATTACATGCTCTTTCATATTTCATAAGAGGTTTCTCTTTATCTCACAAAAAAAAAAAACATGTTAGAAACCTGAAATTAGGTCTCAACCAAAACTGTATGAATCATTAACTAATATTAATTCTCGGTGCAATTGTGTCCAGTATTGTTCACCCACATACAATAGTATGTGATAAATCATCACTCCCCTTCTCATTGTTTTGATTGTGCTAACCTTCTTTCGTATACAACGTAGGTCCAGTGGCAAAAAAAAAAAGGATCTAAGGGGCACTGTGCTTAGTGAGTAGCAGCCACATATTATTGTATGGTGCAGCAGTGACTGCTTGCCCCTTTTTGCAAATTACATGTACCAGCGTGGGGGGGGGGTGTTTCATCAACGTTTGTCAGCGCTGACAAGTTGTCATCGCTGATAATCACCATGGTAACAGTCACTGATCAGAGCTTCTCAGCCAATCAGATCAAGGATTTTGCTGAAATTGTCAGCGCAGACAAACGTTGGTTAAACACCCCCCTGATGTCTTAACATATGCTGCAGGGGATAGTGGGGAAAATATTTGCCTTGTCCAAATTGGAAATTTCAAAAAGGAGGCATAATTTTTTTTTTTTGTGTGTGTGTGTGTGTGTGTGTGTGTTGTTTTTTGCTGTGTCTGTTATTGTTGGTGGATACTGGTACTGGGATCTTCCAACGAGATTGACACCCACAAGTCATACGGCCCACGAGTTCGACATTGACAAAAAGGTCCATCAGTCGTACAGCTCACGAGTCGTATACTATAGGTAGTCCATTAGCTCGACACCAGGCAAATAAAGCTCATGAGTTCGACACTAGGTAAAGAAGGCCTACGAGTCATGACCCATGAGCTCTGCACTAGGAAAGTAAGACTCATGAGTCCATCAGTATTTACAGTGTATAGGCAAAAAAAAAACAACAAAAAACCAAAAAAGGCGCATGAGACCAACATTACTTAGTATCGAACTCGTGGACCTTGTATGCCTAGTATCGGACACACTGGCCTTATTTGCCTTTTGTCAAGCTCATTGGCTGAATGGCTCGAGGTCTGTATGACCCATTGGTGTCGAACTCGTGACGTGCACCCCTGGTACTACCACATGAACTTCATGCTTTTGAAATGAAAACAATTTTGCAATGACTCTCTATGTTATTAACCTATCTCCTGAAAATGAAATAATTCCACTTCTACTTCCAAGTAGTTTTTGTTTAATTAGTGTCAAGACTGGGCTGTCATGGTTTTGTCAATTATTATTGTTCGTTTGCTCAAGTTATATTTTCTTTTGACAATTTAGCAAATTCAAAAGGTGAATGATGGCATAAGATTGCAAGTTCACGCTATTCATGATTGTGTTGAATGGTTTTTACAAACATACAATGCTGACATAAATGAGTAGCCTGTTGACCTGTATGAATATCTTCCTTTTCTAAGGTCTTGATTTCGTGTCAAACATGCCAAAGCAGATTGCTTCGTGAGATACATGTAATATTGAAATTAAACCGCCCATAATGCATTGAATGAACAAACAAAATGCCTGTTTATTGGTCGTCAAGTCTCAGGTAGTAAGGAAAAGACGCGTTTGGTGTGAAAGTAATTTCTGAAGCTGAGAAATACACGAGGCTGTTTCGTCTGATCGGATCTGTGCTTGACCACAAATTGTAGATGGATGTTGTTTTTGCGTAAAATGCGATTGGTCAATGCATTTTGCGGACCTGATGCGATTTGTCGAGATGGTACATGTGGTCCCTGTCTCAGCACCTGAGACATCTTCACTTGAGAATTACACCGCGCTGTTCAAATTCATAATCATTTCTTTGTCACATTTCTTACAGCAACTCATACAGTGCACTCCCGTTATAGTGATAACACGATTATAACGAAATTCCGGTTACAACGAAGTCAAAATTCAGGCCAACTGTATTCACTCTATGTATTTTTATTGTTTATTTGTTGGGTTATAACGAGTGTTTGATATTAACGGAAGAAAACTGTCGGTCCCATTGACAAAGGTACAACGGAAGTCCACTGTATCGGCAATCACCGACATATACTACTTTGTGTTCCCACGCATAACTGGTGACATAGAATTAACCGAAGCACTGCATATTATGCTGTTATCTTCGCGCACAGATGTTCTCGCGAATCAAGTACAATGATACGTCCATGGCCGTTGAGCTTGCCGAGGCTATGCTCACGGATGAACAACGTGAAAAGGCTCCACAGATGGGCTACTGCGAGAGAGAAGAAAGATATACTTTTAACGCGACTCTGGGAGCGACTCAGTGGGAAAGTCCAGCCGACGGTGTGACCGAGACTGGCGGGACTCATTGCACCCCTTGAAGGAGCAGAGGCGTGATGTACATCCCGATTTTCCAACGGGTCTAATCCCTCCCTCGACCCCAGCGGCTGCAGCGCGTACGAAGGATGTGTTCAGATATCCGGAGTTGGCAGGTCTCAGGAAGAGATGATTGAGCTCGGTAAGGCAGGACCTTTTTGTTGGAGGCATCGTTATTGCACTATCAGACGTGAAATTGCAGTATGTAGTGTAGGCCCCTACATCCGAGATATTTATCTCTATTTTATCTTTAGTATGTTGGCTGGGGGCACTGTGGCGTAACGAATAAGACTCCCGACTCCCGTACGGAGGACCTGAGTTCGAATCCCGCCCAGTGCTTACGTCCTCGGACAAGATGTTTTTACCCATTCTGGAAAAGCAGTGGCAACACTGAAGAGGCTACCCTGGGTGAATAAGACATTATTGTTATTACTATCATTATTATTATTAGTAGTAGTAGTAGTAGTAGTATTGACTCTTTGCAAGCTACAGTGCACTCCCGTTACAACGAACACGGTTATAACGAAATTTCGGTTTAACGAAGTAAATCTTCTGGTCCCAAAATTATCACCATTAAAGTCTATGGTACAAAATTCGCTTATAACGAACACGGTTATAGCGAAATTTCCGTTATAACGAAGTCTTTTCCGAGCGCCACAAAGAAAAAGAAAAGAAATGTGCTCCGTTATAACGAAATGCGAATTGCTTTCGAAAATACGTAGCGGAACAAGCATTTATAGCGTCTCTGCATGGGTGAACGCTTGACACCACTGTGTGTTCGCTCCTTGTGTCACGCACAGTTTCTGAGGGGAACTTGCGTTTATTATTGTAATACAGTTATCCCATCACATTTCACATAGCTTTCCAGTGTATGATGAGTATTCAGCAAACAGAATATGATATATGTACGTGGTTTCCTTGTTTTCGTTATATATTGTATTTGTTTGGTTATAACGAAATTTCGTTATAACGAAAGAAAACTCGGTCCCGAGCATTTCGTTATAACGGGAGTGCACTGTATAATGTCATCTTGAGTAACCCTTGCGTTATGTTTGTGTTTGCTCTCACGATGCGCAGGTCTTATAGAGAGGCTGGGGAACATGATCAGTCAACAGCACGGAAGACACTGAAGCTGACCATCGAGGCAGCTTAGACAAAAACAAGGACCCGGGATGTGGAGAGTGTTCACAATTCCCCCAAACGTGAATTCTGTGAATATTGGGGTAAGAAGAGATTTGCCGTAGTCAAAACATTCAACAAGGCTGTCTATGTTAGTAGCCTAATACTACAGGGCGCCCCTCACAGGCTCTTGAGCTATGGCTGGTCGGACAACGGCTGAGGGGCATAATAGAGTCTCACCCTCAAGAGATGAGAGAAGATTTATGGGTAATTCCATGGGGTTGGGACTGAAATTGTGACATACAAGTTGAAAATTCAAGTTGGGTAAATTGAAATTTCCTTTTTCCCCCTGATTTGTTACTCCCATTCTTCAACTTATTCCACTAGAAATCTGTTTATTACTTGGCACACTTTCAGTCAGCATGGGTAAACAGGTATGGCAAAATACCTATGTTACACAGACTTCATTTGTTGACATCCTTCATAATTTTGTGTTCTGAAATGATAACAATGAACACATCCACGTTTTTTTCGTCCATAATACATCAACATGTTATTTAACAGGCGCATGAGATCATTATTAGTAAGATTGTATGTTCTGATGTCAACTGCAAGCCACTTTTATTAACATGTTTTTTTCTACAAACCATTAACAATTTCAATCAAAGGTTTAACTTTTTCATCAAGAGTGACACAATGACAATATTCTTAAAAGCACCACAATTGAAGCAAGTGATTTGTAGGGGTATTCAAGTGAAAACATGATTTTATTGTTATAATCAGGGGTTTTCAGTCAACAACCTCACCCACAGTGTACTACCTATGTTACACGGACAATATGTCTTTGTAACATAGGTACACTACGACATATCAACTGATTTCCTTTATTGTTGTGTGAGATGTTAAAACCTACACATATAGACTTTATGTATGTTCCCACAAATAACACTATTGTAACAGTTCTTTGGAATTATATCTACTGCACACCTGTGGAACAATACCTATGTTACACAGACTTCAATTCTTTGTAACTCTGGTATGAAAGAAGGCAGACTTAATCAGAAGAAGAAGAAGAAAGTGAAGCTTTACACAATTTGACCTTATATACACTAACATCATCAACTAGTTGTCAACTAACTAAGAAAACTAATAAAGAGAAATCAGACAAGTCTTCTTGTCTTCTCCATGTTCTTTGTTTGAAATTAATTTCTGCTCTTTTGTCCAATGTCCATTTAGCCCTCGATTTTTGTTTTTCTTCTGTCCATTTTCTCTCTGTGCAGTTTTCTTCTTGTCTAGTTTGTTACGTTCACTCTTCTTGGGTGTTGCTTTGTCGACTTCCTCTCTGTTTGTGGAGTGCTGTGGATGTGTCCTTGTCACTCTTTCATGTAGTTTAAAACGTAGCGGTGGCAGAGGAGGAGCCATGGCAGATTCATCGACAAACTGAACATAAGGTGTAAAGAGAAATAGAATAAAAAGAATTAAAAGAAAATTTTTGTCGGGGCCGACTATATATTCCTGTTGATGTATGTGTGTGTTTATGAATGGAATTAAATAATTTCAACAATTTTGCTTACATTTCTACCTCTTGGCATACCCATTAGCTAGAGTTCCATGTGTACCTCCCACCAAAATTGGGAAAAAAATGGGTTATGCTTAAAATGATGTAAATATTAATAATAATAATAATATAGCATGTAAAACATAGGAAAATATCATTTTCATACTCTATGCTAAAAACTTGTTTTGATGTAAGCTAGGAAGGGCAGGTCGCTGCCCCCAGTGTCCTAGCTAAGGTTAGGCTAGGGTCAGGGTTACGGTTACGGTTATGGTCCTTAATAGACTCCCAAAATAATACTAGGCCCTATTTTATATTCATCCCCCATCAAAATTGTCTCCCTCTTTTTGAATGATAGTGTAGAGCAATAATAGTCTAATTTTGATTGGGGTTCATAATTTCATTGAAGCCTTTCCTACCCACTACCCACCCAAACTGAACAGGACACTGGCATTTTAGCTTTGGGACTTCACAGTGGGTGAGCATGGAATAGAAATGGTGAATCCTTGTGAAATGTTAACAACTTCATCAGAGCATCTAACAGGTCAGTGAAATCTTGGAAGGAAAACATTGACATTTTCGAAGTAAATCTGTTAAAGAGAAAGAATATCACAGCTCCTAGTTCTCTCAATATCACCAGCAAAATAAGGCAAACTCTATTTCTCTAGTTCAGATGCAGTCTGGACATCTACGTTTTCCAACTAGTATATAGTGATGAATACTAACTTTAGCACGTCTACCTTGGTAGATACCTTATGACAAAAGGGTCCAAAAATTCACAATAATCGGGAGGTAAAACAAATTTATATTGCAGTGAAGATACACTGATATACTTTTGTATGGTTTTCTAAGAGAGGAATTATATGCTCCTTTTGCAGAGACCGGCATGGACGGAAAATTTGGCGATCAAAATTATGAACATGAACCTGTAACAAATATCTCAGTATGTGGGACTACAGTATCATCGTCCACAGTATTTTTGGCCAGTTCAGAGGTTTAGATGTCGTTTTTTTTCCTCTGATAGAATTACAGAATATGACAAATGTTATTATTTTCGTAAAATAGCGTAAAAGCTTACCAATTGACTTCAGAAACCTTAAAACTCCTGTACCTACGTTACATGGACAACGGCAGAAAAACAGATCTTGCGCTGTCCAGGTAGGTGTATATTGGCTGTGAGTAGTTTTTCTGCCATTGGGGGAGGACTGCCAGTGACATGAATACGATTGCTGAAGTTAGTAGCTCTTCTTTTTATCACGAGACGCGTCTTTTCTTACCTACGTTACACGAAGAGGCCGGACATCGCACTGAAGTACAGTGATATGTTCTGTATTTTCTCGTTTATTTGGAGGATTTTGATGCTAATTTTTGGATAAGAATACTTCTGAAATATAAATCTCATTATAGAAATAAAGTTTCTGATCATATTATGATTGGAAGTGTATGTAAAACCATGCTATACCTATGTTACAACAAAAATTGCCATGGACATCGTTTGTAACATAGGTATGAGGTTGCTTGAAGATGCTCTGGTGTTCTTATTTTGTTACAAATGTTTATGTGCCTTATAGTCTTTGTAGAAGTCACCTTGCCTCTCTTAATTATGATAGGCATAATGCTGAAAGGTTGTATATTCCTGTTTTACATTGCCATGAAAATGGCATATATTTATGTCACAACATAAACCACAAAAAACCATGGGACATCATTAGTGAAACAGTCATAGACAAAATACATTTGTACACAGGCTTGTTTTTTTTTTCATCAAATAATTCTTCACACATTTCTCTTCAAGAATAACTGCAAACCACAGACAATTAGTTGCTAAATTTGTCAGAATATGACTTTTATTCCCTACACAACATGAAAATCTAGAGAAGACCCAACCCCATGGAATGACCCTTATATGATCGGATGAAAGAGATCGAGACATGTGACATGAGGAGGAAGGCTAAAGAAACATTTCTGGAGTATGTGAGTGGCCCTGAAAAGGGCCTACCCAATCCCGACGTGTCGGCAAGCATGTTCTCGCCGTTCTCAAGGGACATTCCCTTGAGAACGGCGAGATAATCGCATCTTGATTGAGGTCCATGCAAAAATATCAAACTTATCTAATCTCTATCCTACATTTTTTTTTTGTTTCACACATTAATTTATTTTTGGTGGGGGGGGGGGTTCTACAGTGATGCCAAACTTGGCATTAAGCAGGGAAGATTTATTGATATCTGGAAGTTTGTTGCAATCACACACAACATAATGGGAATAATCTTTCATGAAGTAGGAAGGGCCATTGAATTTCGTATGAGCTTTCTCAACGATAAGACGGACAGGCATCTCCTGAAACTAGAGCCAGTTTCCTACTGTACGTGCATGTAGTTTTCATCTACAGCCACCTCGCCGAAGCCGAACCTATTTGGACTGGAGAAACGGCTTCGACTTAGGGAAAATTCAACTTATGGGGGGTTAAAATCAATAGAATATAGAGAAGAGGACTTGAAAAGACCTTCGACTTACGCGAGGTCGACTTAAAGAAGAATTAAAATCAAGACTTTTAGCCACTGATTATGTTGAGGGTGGGATAAAACGCATTTCAGTACAAAAAAACAGTTATTTCAGGCCCTCAGAAGTGGCGATATTCAGTATCAAAAGTGTAACATGTCGTCTGCTGGTGCATCACACTACTCACACTGGAGGTCGCCATTTTGACGGCCGAATTCACGCACCCCTGCGAAGGTGTGACGTTTTTGCGGAGTACTGCAAAACGAAGTTCCAAGATGTGTGCGAAATGCAATGCAATACACACATAAAGTCAATAGAGAGCGGGAGCAGACAGCCGACACAATGGTCTACTGCCAAGCATTCGGCTGCCGCAATGCCTCCGGCAAAGGCCCTGACAAGACTTTTCATACGATTCCAAACAAGGAAAAGAATACAAAATTATTCAGCAAGTGGGCTGCTGCAATTAAAGTCGAAAAATCCACAAATGCAAATGGTGGCTTCAACTATGCGGTCTATGGATGGAAACCACACATTCTCTCTCAGAAGCGCTTTCGTCTTTGTGACACCCTGGTGGCCTTCATGTGCAATGTCGAAGATGCGTTTGCCTAGCGTCTGCGGTATGACGATGCGATGGTCGCGGAGAAGGATATCGCGATCTTGCGACGTGGTTAACTCATGACGAACATTGTAGAGGCTTTGGACCTCTGCTCTTGCTGATGCGTCAGTGTTTCTAGTGAGTTAATTCCAGTTTGCAACAGCGCAGATGACAGACTGGAGGACATCATCAGACTGTGTAGAATGCGCAATGTCATCACGCGACACATGTTTGGGGACGGCATGAGATGCGACGAAGTGTACATGCGCTTCAGCTAAGCTCTGCTCAGTGGACACATCGACGCGATGCTGCGGATGACGAGACATGTAATCAGCTGCGTTGTACTTCCCAGGCTGATATTTCACTGTGTAGTCGTAGGCCTGCAATTTCAAAATCCACCTTTCAAGCCGAAGCGGGGGCTTGGAGTTCGCGTTGTTGAACAGCGAGATGAACGGTTTGCGGTCGGTAATGATGGTGAAGGGAGATCCGTACAAATACAGGTGAAAGGGGGGAAGCGCCCATGTGATTGCGAGTGCTTCCCTCTCATTTTGCGAGTAGCGCTGTTCTACTGCGGATAACGCTCTGCTTGCCAAGGCGACAACTGATCTGGTACCTTGTCTGTTTTGTTGCATCAAGGTTGCACCAAGTCCAACAGGACTCGCATCAACAATGACCTTGGTGGTGCTGTTGCGATCAAAGTAGGCCATGGCACAGCATGTTGCAAGGAGTCGCTTGATTCATCAAAGGCGTGCGCATGAGAGGAAGACCACTCCCACGGAACATCAGCTTTTGTAAGTTCGCGTAGTGGCGCTGATACGGACGCTAAGTCATGGACAAAGCGACTGCAGTAGTTGACCATACCAAGGAAGCTGCGAAGTTCAGAGACACTAGTGGGCGGAGTCACGATTCAGAGTCAAGTTGGCTTCGCGTAGACGAGAGAGACATGCTCGAAGACGTTCATCATGTTCGTGCGGTGTATTGCCGAAAACCAGGATATCGTCACTGATGTTGATGACTCCAGGGATGTCTTGAAGTGTTGACTGAACGGCATTCTGGAAGATCTCAGCTGCCGATGTGAGGCCAAAATTAAGACGCTTATACTGAAATAAGCCTGCATGAGTTAAGAACACTGTGTATTGTCTGGATTCCTGTGCTAGCGGAATTTAATGATAACCGGAGTTGAGGTCTAGCTTGCTGAAAACAGCGGCACCGTTCAGGGCAACTATGACGTCATCTATTGTAGGTGTGATGTGGCGTTCGCGTTTGACGGCTCGATTCACATTCCGCATATCAACGCATAGGCGGATCGCACCTGGCTGATGATGTTTTTGCACAACAGTAATTGGCGAGACCCAAGGAGTGGGCTGATGATTCACACGCTCTATGACGTCCAGGGCCTCGTTGCAAGAAAGTTGCAATCAATTGCAAATAATTGCTAATTTTGAAACAACCATTCTGATTGGCTCAGGGTCTGACCTATTAAGAAGACATGCATGCAACAATGATTTTGATTGGCAAGTGACAATCAGTTGCAAGTTGCGTTTAAACGCAAAGTTTCTAGCAACGGGGCCCAGTTCTACTAGCCGATCAAGCTCCTTCTCGACTTGTTGGCGCATATGAAAAGGGATGCGTCTATGTGGCACTGCAACAGGTAGGACTGCATCATCTACATGAAGCTTGCATTCAAATGATGACAGCTTACCGATGCCGACGAAACGATCAGCGAATGACCGCTCAGGCTGAAGGTTGTACGCTATGTGTGTCAGTCCGAGTGCTGAGGCAGTGGCAAAATCCAAGAGTGTATCACCACTGTGTGTTGCAACAAAGACTTGTGTTGTTACAGATGCCGACCCATACGAAACAGCTGCGGTGAAAGCTCCAATAACATCAAGAGGAACTGTGCTACCATAATTTATGCGTACATTGGGACTGGAGGCGTTACCAACTGCGGCCGTGGACTTAGAGATTGAAACGTTTCATGACTCATCATCATGACGGACGCCCCAGTATCGATCAGCACAGGACCTGGACAAGAATTGACAGCAACCTGGACCATAGGTTTTCTGGCTGGAGTCGACTTGACGTGAAATGCGTATAGTCGTAATCAGCAACACCCGACGAGTTGGTAGCGCTGCGACTGGTACCATGCTGGGTTTGAGCCGTCTGTCCCTGCTGACTGTGCTGTGCACGTGCTGGATTGGGCGATGGACTGTGCACTGCCTTCACTGCAGTATGACGTGGAATTTGCTTGGACTTGCTTGGACAATGTTTCTGGAAATGATTCAATTTTCGGGCATGCATGACATGTAACCCCTCTCGCTGGGCACGGTCGATGATCGGGGTGAGGAAACTGTCCCCCACAGTTTCTGCATTTTGATTTCTGCTTGCCCCCGTGATGACGTGTATTGCCAAATCGCTGGCCCTGCGTCTTATTTGGCTTTGTCGATGGCTTGACACTGGCTGCTAATTCCCCAGATCATGATGAATTCTCCATCGCCAAAGCATGTTTATCTGCTTGTTCTTACGTTCTGGCTGTGTGGAGAAGTTTTTCCAGCGTTACAGCCTCACGTAATGCATAACGCCGGAGTGTCTGCGAGCAGCATCCCAATATAATTTGAGATTTCACTTCTGCATCCTTGTCCGAAAAGTTACAAGAGGTTGCTGCTTTCTGCAGACGCAGATGATACTGATCCACCGTCTCATCATGGAGCTGTTTAGACTGTCGAAATAAATGGCGTTCATATTCGATGTTTACTGAAGGGACGAAGTGTTTGGCCAGTGCCGCTTTCGCAGCAGCATATTTTGTGCCAGTGTCTGGAAGGGAATCAAAAATGTCTGTAACATCAAGACCGGAATAATGCAGAAGTAACGCTCGCTTCTGGGCGTCATCGCTGATTGCGATTGCTGTGAAAAAAAGTTCTCGAGCCGTTTCACGTACCGTTCCTACCTGACACCAAGGGTTGCAATGTCCTCATGCACAGCAAAGCGTTCAAATGGCGGCAATTTCATACTGGTGGTCTTGTTCGTCTACATACTCAGCTGGATAAAAGCTTGGAGATGATCAGATGTCATGATGTTGAGTACGAGCTGGGCATACACTGCACACAGCTACAAAACATGATACAGTTCACTGGTACCGATGGGGTACTCACTGCAGCTACACCGTAAGCTCAGTAGCACTGGATACACACTGCATTGTGCTGCACTCATGTTGACTCAGCTCAGCAAGGTCCACTAAACTGGCTGAAATAACAGTCTGTAGATTGACATCACAACAACTGCCTGTAAGGGGTCCTTGAAGTCTCTAATTCAAGAAAAGTGACCATGCTCATCGCCAAATGTAATGTTTAGGATGATACACAGATAAATAACAGACTAGCAGACCTTGACTGTGGTCCATGCTTTCACTTGCCTGTGTTCTTCCTCTTGCCTAGCCTTTATTCTTTACTCCTTGGGTGTGTGTGTGTAGAAAGTACACTGTATATGTGTGTACGCAGTACACTCTGCATGTGTCATACAATAATGATTATACTCTGTGTGTGTCATACAATACACTCTGTGTGTGTGTCATACACAGTAATCTGTTGTACTGGGTGGCAGGAAAGCCACATGGCTGTTTGTGGAAAGCCAGATATGTAAATAATGTGTTAAGGTCATTCAGAACATTATTATTGGCCAAGTACTGGATACTACATGAGGCCTCTTCCATCAAGTGCAGATTCTCGCTTCGTTGTGTTTTGCGTTTCCTTGTACGAACCATATTCTGAGATCGATAACATATAAAGAAATGGATTTATGATAGAACAGTATAAAAAGGATTTGTAGCAACTCATGATGAGTAATAGAGAGAAATACAGTCAAACTCGGATACCTCGACGTCGGATAAGCCGAATATCACTTACCTCGGGGGCAAAATGAAAGTCCCGATTGTTCCTATGGAGTTTCCGTGTATTAAAATTCGCGTAGCTCGAAAAAGATAACTCGAAGTTCGGTTACCTCGAAGGGAAATCTAATGTCCCGATCTTAATCTACTTATTGTTTTTCCCAGCATGTTGCTCGAATCGAAATTGCAAACATCACTCAGCATCTCCGATTAAGCGCGCGTGGACAGCGAAGACATGTCCAAAATGTTTTCACACTCGATTGTAAATATTCTGAGACCAGAACAATCGCGCGCCCAAGAAGAAATACCCGATACACAGCTGACAAGGAAAATCCCCAACACCTACCAACACACGTACATGGTATGCACATAGCACCCGTGCCAATGGAGTGCTTTACGATAGCACTACGCGCTGCCTCATCATTTGCTTTTCTTTAACCACTGTGTTTTGATTTTTTATCGAGACAGTCATACCGTGCGCGTAGATTTCTCAACCGTCGGGGCGCACCTGCTTACGTTGACATCTTTGCCATTAATCACGCTCCACTGTCAAAACATCAATCTCCCTCGTAGTGCCTTTTCTTAAACTATTTTTTTTTGCCTTTCACGAAGTTTACTTCCCCGAAAACGCAAGCACAGAAACTTTTTTTTCCCAGCAATGCGATTATGAAAATCTGGAAGTATAGGCCGATCACAATTAAGAATAGAATACACAGGGCTCCGCAATAAGTTTTATCGGGCCACCAATATCATTGATTTTTATTTTCTGGTGGTCGAAAGTAAAATCTGGTGACCAAAAAAAAAAAAAAAAATCAGGAAAAACATTAGAAAAACTAAATCGGTCCTACTAAATATAGACAAATTAATATTAAGCATTATTGAAGTGATACAGATGCCCATGTCTAAAATAAATGAATAGAAAATTCAATCATCTTACTCTGTGTTTAAAGATTTGACAAATAGGTGTAGAGATCATTATATAAGTTGATGCCCATATATTGAGGAGGTGAAAACTTACGTTTGAAATGAGAAAATGGGAGGATTTGCTGACATTTGTTAGCATCCGACATTTGTTTTAGCATTGTAAAAAGCCAAAAGTTACCGTTATTCATTTTTAAATGTAAAAGCAAACAACCGACATTCATTTTAGAATCTTACGGAGCTGAATACTATCCTAATCCATTTCCAAACGTGAAAGCAAACATCCGCTATTTGTTTTAGCATCTAACTGAGCGGATTAATACCATTAAAGGGAAGGTAAACCCAAAGAGCAATGTTGATTGAGTGAAAGCAGCAACATTAGTAGAACACATCAGTGAAAGTTTGAGAAAAATCGGACAATCGATGCAAAAGTTATGAATTTTTAAAGTTTTGGTGTTGGAACCGCTGGATGAGGAGACTACTAGAGGATATGACGTATGAGTGGACAACAATACAAAGAAAATATAAAGGATATTCAACAAAAATTCACTTTTCTAATATTATGAAAGAGCAGTGGACCAACCGCTTTCAGAAAGCAGGGGGAATAATTGCTACCCTTAACATATGTCAATATCAAGTTGATGGAATTTGTAATTTTCATGAAAAATGGATTTTTGTAGTATTTTCTTTATATTTTCTTGATATTGTAGTCCACTCATACGTCATAACCTCTAGTAGTCTCCTCATCCAGCGGTACCAACACCAAAACTTTAAAAATTCATAACTTTTGCATCGATTGTCAGATTTTTCTCAAACTTTCACTGATGTGTTCTACTAATGTTGCTGCTTTCACCCAATCCACATTGTTCTTGGGGTTTATCTTCCCTTTAATCATTTCCAAATGATAAAGCAACAATCTGTTATTTATTTTTGCATCGTACGGAGCAGAATATTACCGTTATTCATTTCAAACATCGGACATTTATTTCATTATCGAACGGAGCCGAATGTTACTGCTGTCCACTTCCGAAAGTGAAATGAATCATCTGACAATTATTTTATCATCGCACGGAGCCGAATGTTACTGTTTTTCATTTTTGAACGTCAATGCAGACATCAGACATTTTGGACCATAAAACGTATAGCTGAATGTTAGTGATATTTATTTCGAAATGTACCGTAGCAAATATCCAATATTTTTTTATCATCGTATGGGGCAGAATGTTACTGCTGTTCACTTCCAAATATGCCAAACGTAAAAGCAATCATTCGACATGTATTTTAGCATCTTCCGGAGCTGAATGCTATTGACATTTACTTTCGAACGTAAAAGCACACATCCGGAATTTATTTTATCAGCGTACGGAGTTGAATATTATTGTTATTCACTTCAAAACATCAAAGCAAACATTCAACATTTATTTTAGCATCTTCCGGAGCTAAATGTTATTGCAATTTAGTTTCGAGCGTAAAAGCAAACATCCAGCATTTATTTCATCATTGTCAGGAGTTGAATATTATTGTTACTCTTTTCCGAACGTCAAAGCAAACATCAAACATTAATTTTACCATTAAACGCAGCTGAATGCTACTGTTATTCATTTCGAAATTTAAATGCAAACATCGTACAGTTATTTTAGCATCATATGGACATGATGGAGCAGAATATTACTGCTATTTTCTTCCGAACATAAAAACGATCATCTGACATCTATTTTAGCATCTTCCGGAGCTGAATGCTATTGCTATTTACTTTCGAAAGTATAAGGAAACATCCGACATTTATTTAACCATCGTACGGAGTTGAATGTTATTGTTTTTCATTTCCGAACGTCATAGCAAAAATTCGACATTTATTTCAGCGTCTTCTTGAGCCGAATGTTATCCTTATTCATTTCCGAACGCAAAACCAAATATCTAACATTAGTTTTAGCACCATACGGAGCTGATTCTTATCGTTATTCATTTCCAAAAGTATGAGCAAACATCCGACATTTATTTTAGTATCATACCGAGTCGAATATTACCGTCATTCATTTCCACAATTAAACGCAAACCTCTGACCTTTATTTTAGCATCTTACGTAGCCGATTGTTACCGCTGTTCATTTTCAAAAGTAAAGGCAAACATCCGACTTTTTTTCCCCTTTTTTTGGTGGCGCGATAGTGGCGCGATCGGGCCACCAAAATCTTTATTTCTGAAATTTTGATTTCATTTCCGATTTTCACTCAATTCATTCATATAAAAGTTGATTCAATTCAAATTGACAAGCATGCAAATAATCAATAGGCACTATAACAGACACCATGTTGAACATCGATAAACGTCGAACATCGATAAACATTGGATAAGTCGAAGAAAATTCGACGTACGCGTACCTCGAAATTCGCGTACGTCGAACCATTTTCTTCAGTCCCGACGAATTCGAGGTATCCGAGTTTGACTGTATGAATGATTCAGAGGTTTGCGATCATGTCTTTATTATACTAAAACGAAAAGTAGAAAATGTCGGGGCAATTGTAACAGTTGATAAAGTGCCCAAGGGGCAATTGTAACAGTTGATAAAGTGCCCAAGGGGCAATTGTTACACGCTGTTACATTTGTCCCCGATGACGTCAGCCATCTTTGGGGGATGTTTTGCTATCTTAGCATTAGTTTTCGTCGTTGAAACGTTAGTGAAATACAAGCCTAAAAACCTAAACCTGTAAAACGTTCCAACATCTGTTAAACCTGCCGAGACCCAGACATCATGTGGAGCAATGAAATACGCATGCTCTGTGCAGAGCTTACGTGTATAGCGTATATCTATTAGGGATGGGCGCCTCTGTTACATTTGCCCCGTGTTACAATTGTCCCCGTTCTCCCCTATTGGTACCAAGACTTGTCTAGACTAACGACTTCCAGTCTAGTGGTATTACTCCTAACCACTCACGACCTAGCAACATGTACTCCGTACATTCCAGTACATACAAGGCTAGTCTACCTTGGTATGTTCTATATCTGACCTGGACTTGGACGGTACCAACAGGCTCAACTGTCTCTCCTGTGAAACTCACAAACGACTTTTCAGTTTGGTCCATTTTCAAGTGGGACAAATGCTTTTCATCGTACGACAGTGGTATAATGCTTACACTTGACCCTGTATCGACTTCCATTTGTGTCAATTTACCTTCAATCTCTATGGGGGCCAAAATAGCACCACTCTCAGACCTGGAACTGGACCTAGTCCTAGAATTAGAACTACTCTCAGTCCTCAACTTAAGCGATCGTACTCAACATCACTCTCATTGTCAGAACCATCACGCTCACTCTCAGTCTCACTGTTTCCAGACATATCATTGTATTCATGACTTTCCTTTATGAATACCACCTTTCCTTTTCTGTCCTTCATTTGCTTTAGTCTTTGACTAAGTCTTGGATCTAGAGTCTTTGTGTTCTTTGTTCTGATTTTTCATCGGTTTTGGCTTACTCCGGCACTTCCTTTCAAAGTGTCCTTTCTTCTGACAGCATCTGCAAGTTGCTGACTTAAACCAACACTGAACAGGTGCATGGTTCCTCCCACAACGATATCACTCGCGTTGTTCCTTCCTCCTGCGGTTACCGCTGCCTGTAGAACCGTGCGGCTTGCCTTAGACCGCATTCACAGTGGTGCTGGTCCTGGTTGCTGGTCTAGCGCCACTGTAATCTTCAATGCCATTCCGCGAACTCTGGTTTCGCGTTGCACGGGCCTCTCCCGCTGCTGTTTCTCTCTGTAGTGCGTAGTCTACCGCTTCTCTGAACGAAAGTCTGAGGTTTTCCGTCGCTTTTTCCATTAACTTCAGCGAAGTAGGCTCGTTGGAAATGCCACTAATAAATCTATCGCGAAGCTGTTCATCGAGTTTGTCCCCGTACTGGCAGTTCAAGCTCAAATGTTTGAGCTGAACCACATAATCACTCGCCGACAGTTTCAAGGAACTTATTTTGTGTGTGAGGTAGGAGAGTCCTTGATCGCAATTTCTTGATCTTCGAAAAACTGACCTTTTCTGTTGGACATTCTTCACAGAACTGTTTGTTGGCGCACAACAGTGACGCTGACATAATTCGCCCTCTGACAACTTGATCGTCTTTCTTTATCCCGCTTCGGAATTTGGGAATGTCTGCGCTTATGTCTCCCCTATAAAAGTCCTGAACTGTTTTATGTGAGAATGCATCTTTTCTTTGCTGACGATGGTCCTCTCAATCAGGATTTTCATCAATGGTCTTCAGTCTTTGTTTAATCTTCTACGATACACCCACTGATCGCAGTATTTTCATACTCTGCTTTTAAGCAGGATAGCACGGGCGATCATTCACTTCTTCTGGATTTCTTTACTATATCTTCTCTTCTTCAGGGTAGCCATGGTGGTTGCAATGGAATCGCAAAGTGACAACTTCTTACGGCAACTTGGACTAAAAATTGCAAGTCTTTTGCGACTTACATTCCTTGACATTGGTGTTGCTGTTGAATTGTGTCATGTACAATTAACATCTGCTTTTAATTTTCTTCTGGATGGCAGACATTTCGTCGCTGGCTTCGCCAACCGATGTATCTCAGCGCGCGATGCGAAAAGACAGTTTCGAGAAAAACGCATTTAAAGATTTCTTAATTTCTCAACGATAAATTCGGGTACTGTATGTTATTGCATTGGATTGCGGATTTTTTAGAATGCTAGCAGTCTAAGGTATTCATTCTGTCTGATATGAATTTTCAGTTGTTACATACAGGAAAAGGGAAGATGTAAGCAAGCAAAGTGGTGCGTCACTATGCGAAACCACAAACTGGACTCTCACTGAGAAATATGGGTGACGTATAGGTGCGCGTCCTTGAAATTTGCACAGAGACGCGAAGTGAAGGTTTCGCAAACCGACGTATCAATATGCGCGCATTGGTTATGCACATGTTATTTGACTCTCTCCCTTTTTCTCCTCTATTATTTTTTTCTTTCCCTCTCATTTGACTCTCGTGTTTCCCTTTCTCCTGTTTTTTTTTTCTGTCTTTCTCTTATTCTTTCTTTCTCTCTCATCTGACTCCCTCTCTCTCTTTCCTTTTCTGTCTTTCTCTTTTCTTTCTTTCTCTCCTCTTATTTGACTCTCTTCCTCCCGTTTATTTGTCTTTCTTTCTCTTTCTTTCTCTCTCGCAATCGACTCTCTCCCTCTTTCTCTATTATTTCTTTCTTTCTCTGTCTTTTTCTTTTTTTTTCTGTTTCTTTCTTTTCTCTCTCATTTGACTCCCTTCCTCTTTCTCCTGTTTTCATTTTACTGCCTTCCTCCGTTTTCCCTCTCTCTCTCTCTCTCTGTCTCTCTCCTTTTCTTTTTCCCTCAATACTCCTTGTAACATTTAACATCGAATATGTACATTCAATTCCTATGTTAAGTCACATATCTTGGTAAAACAAAGTCATCAGTGAAACTTGAATACAATTGAAATAGCTTTTGATATATAACAAAATTGATGAAATCTGATTTCACTCAATAACATTAATCAATACACTGATAAAAAAAAAAAATCTTCTGAGTGTTAGATTATCAAACATGGATTTTATGTATGTCCGTTTTTGTTCTGCATTCGCACCTATACTGGCCATTCGGTAATGATGACAAAAAACAGAAACCACCTGCTGATGCGGATGACAGTACTTATGAACCTCTTAAAACTGAGATCCTAAGCACATAATCTATAATAATGTATGATCGAAGATCTTCTTAAAATGTGTTACTAGTATGTTCCGTTTGAAGTCAGAACACATTGATATTTTAGCACGTGTGCATGAATGACAACTTATTCAAATAATCAAGATCATTTTATTCAAGACTTATTCAAAACAGTACAATTCGGCATAACAAAAAGGTGTGTACATAATTGTCTTATTCACAACGTGCATAATAACCGCAATGTTCATTGTGAAAATAATTTTAAAGGCATGAGAGTTTCACGTGTTTCTCAAATTCTGCTTCACACTTCTATCTACAAAATGAATGTGTAATATAATGACAAATACATGAAAGTTTACACATGGATGTCATGAATGGCATGCTTTCACCAATAACCAAATAATCAAGATCAAAATCATTTCATTTAAGACTCATTCAAAACAGTACAATTCAGCATAGCAAAAAGGTATGTACATAATTGTCTTATTCACAATGTGCATGATAACGGCAATGTGCACTGTAAAATTAATTTTCAAGGCATGAGAGTTTGACGTTTTTCTCAAATTCTGCTTCACACTTCTATCTACAGAATGAATGAATGGAATTCTTTGTTGTGCATGGTACATTAAAGAATTCTGTGTTTTACCCTATATCAAGGTATGCACCAAGTTTCTCGTAGCTTCACATAATTTAAATCACCTGAATACTTCTGTACGTTTCAAGAAATGCATTAAGTATTGAGGTATAAATATCGATTGCTCTGCCGAAGCAAGGAACTTTTTGAGTCGAGGGACTTGGAAAGAAAGCAAGTGCCTTTGCAAAGAGACTTTTTGAATTGGGAACTCTAGAGAGAGTCTTCATGTCATGCAGTTAGACAAAATCTGTAACAACTTATGTTGATTATGTCCGTGTATCAAGGAGAAATATGTGCCAATAAACTAGCAGCACGGCAGGAAATACACTCTTCCACTTGAAATCCATGTTGTACCTCTCTCATCGTGATGGTGGGTGAATACTAGTAGCGTGAATGTATCTGCACATTATATCTAACTAACTTACTCTCTTCCATTGCGGAAAAACTGTCTACCTGGGGGAATAGTTCCCGCTCGGCCAACATCCTGCAAAACCCAAACTAGTCAGCGCACACACATTTTCCCGCAGCAATATGCACACAATCATGACAACAGCTAGTTTCTTGCAATTCATCCCTTAAAGGAGACCTCTGGATGATTTTCAGACTTTTACATTTGCACAATTATAAATTAGTTAAACTGAGTACGAAGTTTCAGAATTTATAGTGATTGGGTTGATGAATGAGAATATTTTCAAAATGTATAACAACTTGCAATAAACGAGGATGATGACATGGCATCCTCGTTATAAAAATGCATGAGTTGGGGCTCAAGGAAGCAGAATAAAAGAATAAGGCATGCATGGATTCTTCACAGACGAACTCGGGGGGAAGTTGTTAAGCAGGCGGTATTGTAATGGAATTACACTTACATTTCTGAAATATGTGAGGCTCTGATGTCATCAACACTGTTCAGTGTAATTTGTTTAAGATTTTAAGTTTATTGGTTTGTCTGTTCAAGACACCAATAAATTCCACAAATCTGGACATGGAGCTGTTGGTTTATGTACCACATGATGTGAAATTATTAAAAAATCGTCCGGAATGCCCCTTTAAACTGTAGGGAAAGAACTATGACAGGCATCATCGGGAAGAATCTTACCATGCCTACTGCGCTTGCATACTTAGTGGGGGAGGAGTTCGTAGAATTGCTGGTAATCGGGATGGGAAATGACAGGGGTATCCCCTGTACGCAGGGTGGTTAGGTCCCTGTACTTTCCGAGTGAAAGTTTTGGGGGACCTCCGGCATACAGCAATTCTGGCTTCAGCACTTCTTCTGAAACTCGACGCATCACTGGCAATGTGACGTTGTCAAAGACGTTGTCTGTGTGACAGTACTCGAATCGTACCGCATTCAGGTTCATCTTTGTTATCTGTATGGCCATGAACTTCGTCCAGTCTATCGTCTGACCCTTGTATGAGTTACGTACTTGAAGTAATCCAAGCTAGCTAGTTTCTGACTGTAGGTGTTGCAGTCGGTTATATCTGTGGTTTTGACGGATATAACGTCATACGGTGCGGGATCCTTCCTTGCCATTCGACAAATTGTGACGAGCTGTGCAGGAGCAAATATCTCTTCAACCTGTATCAGAGCACGCTCAATGGTACTATGCATGCTGTCTCCCTCGCATTGGCCGTGGGAGGTTTCGAAGAACCTCGGTGTGATGGTGTGAATTGACTTCGCAGTCTCAAGAAGAAAGTGCATCATCATGGCGGGGAGGATTGAGTTTTCATTTTGCCCTATGCATCCGTCACTAAATAAGTGCATTTCTTCTATGCCAGAGCGAGCTAAGTTAGCGAGATAGTGATTGAGATGTGACGCAATTTCGCACGCTCCTCTCTTAGTGAGACCCTCATGGCCAAGTAGCAAACGTCCCGTATTTCGTGTAGGTCATACACTGTGAAATTGAAGTTTGAGAGTCTGCGTTTGTAGAAGAGTTCGGAGCGGGAAGACTTGGGTAAGAAAATCACCTGCTGTAGATCGAAAACCCCTGCAGAAACCTTGTCACTCTTTTCGGTTGCCAACCGCTTTGCCTCTTCTTTTAGAAGCCTTACCATGTTTTTTTTTTTTTTCCCAAGATATGCGTTTCATATCTCTCTTTGATTGGATCCCTCTCTTCCGTAGCTTTCAGATACCTCATGCACAGGCCACATTGATCTTTTTTGGGTTTGTGGAATCTTAGGTTGAGGCTGTTCAATGTTTTCTTGTAAAAAGAAAACGAAGCGCCTTCCGGATACTCTTCACAATACATCTTGTACATGAGAGACTGGTTCAGGTCACTGGAGAGGTATAGGCAGGTACTGCTCGATCTGCAGTAATGCGATTCCACGCGAGGAAACTTGCTGATGTGGTCTTTTACTTGCTGATAGAGCTGTTCATCCCTTCCAGAGTCTCGTAAAGACCTTCCACCTCTTTTCTTTTTTTTCCAGTATTCCACAAGAAAATGTCTTTTTGATGACGGCTCTCACCTGTCGCCCAGAGATTCCAAGTGTAGAAAGGAACATCTGCTTGCATACGGGTAGACCACCAAAGGCGTCGGATGGATCTGGGAGAAAATAAGACATTGCTGATTTTCTCTTCTTTCGATTCTGCACATCATTGTTCATTCTTATGACTTGCCGTTGTTTTTGCAAACTGCCGAGGTCGTAATACGAATCTCTTACTCTTTGTTTTTCTTCCTCAGAGAATTACGCACAATCCAATTTCCTCCGTGAACAACCGAGGCATGGCTCACGAAGTGGTGCTTCACCACGAGCTGGCATAAGTTTCTGGCTTTTCTCTCTCACGTATTCTTCTCCTACGTTCCTGCGAAATTTGTTGAGAAAGCCATTGCCACCCATGTTGAGTGAGTAGACAGAGATGGTGAAAAGAATATTGGTCATTTCCATATTGACCGGAACGATGTATAATCAGATTTGGAGAGAATGTCAATTTTGAATATCTTTACCCAAGAAATCAATTTCCTGAGTTTTGCAGGGTCACGTAGACCACGAACATTTAAAGGAAAGATAAACCCCAAGAGCAATGTGGATTGAGTGAAAGCAGCAACATTAGTAGAACACATCAGTGAAAGTTTGAAGAAAATCGGACAATCGATGCAAAAGTTATGAATTTTTAAAGTTTTAGTGTTGGAACCGCTGGACGAGGAGACTACTAGAGGTTATGACGTATGAGTGGACAACAATACCAAGAAAATATAAAGAAAATTCTACAAAAATCCATTTTTCATGAAAATTACAAATTTCATCAACTTGATAGTGACATATGTTAGGGGTAGCAATTATTCCCCCTGCTTTCTGAAAGAGGTTGGTCCATTGCTCTTTCATAATTCTAGAAAAGTGAATTTTTGTTGAATTTCCTTTATATTTTCTTTGTATTGCTGTCCACTCATACGTCATATCCTGTAGTAGTCTCCTCATCCAGCGGTTTCAACACCAAAACTTTAAAAATTCATAACTTTTGCATCGATTGTCCGATTTTCCTCAAACTTTCACTGATGTGTTCTACTAATGTTGCTGCTTTCACTCAATCCACATTGCTTTTTGGGTTTACCTTCCCTTTAATGTTGCTATGGATGTATTTATCGGCATTTATAGAAAGGGCACCCAAGGGGATAGTTAATGTTCATTATTTTCTCTTCGGAGACAACGTCGTCGACTGTCTCTTGACGCCTCGACGTCTAGGGCGACGATGTGTAACTTCCCGGAACTCGATATCTCCAAAGAGTGGGCTGGGAGATAGATAAACGGGGCTCTGCTTACCTTCGCTCTCGTCTGCTGCCTGCTCCGCCGATGACCGTTTAGACACCTGCGTGTCCATTTCGTCGGGGTCGCTCCCACTCCCGCTGCCGTCGTCAAAAATTGACTTATGCCCATCAGTATCATTTTCCAATGATTCAGCGGTTTCTTCGCGGTTAGGACTGGCCTCCGTTGAGCCACCCCGAGCGGATGAAGTTCCTCATGGGCCCTGCTCTTTTTGCTGGGTAGACGATTTCCCACTGGCACTGGTTTGAGGGGTATTGGAGCCCCCTTCGCCGGATGTTGAGGGTTTGGGGTCCTCTTCATCCGCCCTCTCCTTCCCCTCGGGTGTAACTCCCTCGGCAGAATTCGTGCTTCCGACACACTGTTCTTCTTTCCTTCTTCCATGTTCTCCTCCTTCGCTATTGCTATCACTGCCCCCTTTCACATCAGTCCATTCTGACGTAACTTTCAGCTTCGCCGCGAATGAGACTGGGCAGGCTCGAAAGCTGTGCCCCTCTTTCTCACAAATAGTACATTTGATAGCGTTTTAACAATCTTGCGCCACATGCCCTTCTCCTTGGCACCTGTAGCACCTGGTTACCGTGCATTCTTTGACTACTTTTCTTACATCTGAGACAGGTCCTCGGTTGACCTTCATATCTCACCTAGCATTCACGGCCTTCAATATTCAAAGAAGACGGAATGTCTTTATCGAGCTTCATTTTGTATTGGCGTGTCCCGTTATATATAGTGGGGAATTCACGATTAAAGTTTACATCCTCCCATCAATAACTTTGCCAAAACGGTTTAAAATGTATCTCACGGTCGCCTCAATTTTGCTGACATCACTATATGATGTTATTTCGACCCCCTCCTCTCTCTCCAGCAGACTTTGAAACTCTCTCCTCGCGACCACGGTTTTGAACGTGACATACTGCTTTCCGCCGGGCAAACCCTGCACAGCTACCAAATGATCTTCTATCTTCACACCTATTTTCTTCAGTAAATCGAACACACCTACCTCCTTCTTCACTTCAACGCGGACCGAACACTCTCCTAACACGATACATTATTGCTAAATCCGAGCGACAAACACAATAAAAGACTCAGACATTGTTAACATGGGAAATACACTAGGCGCTAGGATCACTCGGGAGCGAAACGAAAACACGTCCGTCCCCGATTTGTGTTCGAACTTCTACGTTTGCGTTAGCGGACGTAACGCAAGACGGCAGAAAGTTTGCGTCCGGGGTTATGCACGCGAAATCTGCAACCTACGATTATAAAAGTGAAGTTATTGAAAATATTTCCCCCAATATCCCGCATTTTGTACATCTTACTTTTATATCACATCATGTAGAAGTCTTTAATCACTTCAAGAAATAATATTTGAAGCATTTAGGAGGATTTTTATTCATTATTTTCCTATCAACATGTCTGGTAACTAACGTGGACAAGAGTGTGATTGCGGAGAAAAACGATACGTAGCACTCGATTAAATCAATCATCACGGTATCAAACATAACTCCCTGAAGTATACTATGAAAAATAACATTATCACGTTGTTAATCTTACCTTGCAAATATCAACTTCTAGTAAAACAGAACGAGAATCAGCAAATCCACTGCGCTGTCGTGTCTAGCAACAGTTCAGTTCATATGACTTGCGTACATAGCACGGCCTGCAGTGTACGGGACACGAACGCTAATGACCCTCCTCGTGTGCACTGCATGCTGCTGCAGTCAGCAAAACTATCACGGTGACTGGAGCTAGTGGCCATGTGCGTTGCTAATCAGAGGCATATCTCCCGCAAAATTATTTTCAAATTAAAAATACATTTGTTTACATAACGGGATGGACACGAAAAAAAAATGTTTAATTTTAGATATAAATATTACGATCGGTAAAAGGTGCAGTTGATTTCTTTGTATGGATTTTTTTTTTTTTGTACTGAATACCAAACCCACTCGAACCGTCCAAAACTGAGGTAATGTATAAGTAGCACTATCAGAAATACGAGAGGGAACGCTAGCGGCAGATCGTACATAGGACACGGAGCGTTATGAACGCAAACGCTATTTTTGGCGGGAAATAGAAATTATGTTAACAGGAACCTCTCACGAAATAGGCACATCAGACAAACAATACGGACATTCTATTACATTGTTATTGCCATTTTTGTTAGACAAATTCGTAGTTCTTGCCGAAACAAACAAAACGAAATTTATCTTTCTTGTGCGCAAATTTCTTACAGAAAAAAAAAATATATATATATTGCTCTTTAAAAATTATTTTAAAAAATAGAAACGTGTAGAGCTCTTATTTCAGATAATTTCAGGTTCTCTGGTGAGTCCTTGTTGAGATACACACAAGTCCAATGGTTGAAAGCATTTCCTTTTTTTTTTTAAGTGTAGAGTTGTATTTCCAAATGACAAAGGGTACCCACTACTGGAGCCGTGCACATGTACATAGTATTTCTGTGGGGGTTTTTTTCTAATGTACATGACACTAAGACATTCTCTGAAAGCATGTGGAAAGTTTCGCCAGCATACATTTTTTTTTTAAATGTTTTGTTTTTGTTTTGTTTTTCTTTCTTTTTTAAGCGACACACTCTAACCTGGTACGCTGGAGTGTGATTGTTAGTTAGCAGTATTACCCTATACCTCGTATTGCGCATGCGTAAACTGCAACATGCGGTACCAATGGCACAGGGGCAGAAATGCGAAGCATTATCTTGTACACGTACTTAGATGGGCTAGTAACCCGTTCCATACTTCATTCTGAAAGGCCCACATACTTAAAATGCTGTCCACCAAGTCCCTGTACGGAACGAGTTAAAGTTAACAAGGCAGTCAATAGCGGTAGACTGTTTTTTTTTTTTTTTTTAAAGTTGAAATTATTTCTGAAACATGCCCGTCCTGAGTCACTAAGTGCGCAATTCATGGTACACTGTATGTACTTGTCCTGCTATGGAGACAATGTAGAGTGACCCAAAATTGGACAGAATCAACTGTTTGAATATTCCGTGGATTCCGATCTGTTCCTTACTGGGTGTAAACTGCCTTTACGACAAGTGTAATAGTTTTGACACCAGTGTGTACAACCAATGGCGGATCGAAAAGAGGGGGAACTGGGCGCGCGCCCCCTCTTTATTTTTTGTTAAAACAAAAGAAATAACAAGAAAACTGGGGGAGGGGCACGTGCGCCTCCTTTAATTTTGTAAAGGCTCCTCCCCTTTACGGAACTCCTGGATCCGCCCCTGACAACGGTAGCGAGAAACACAAATCGGGCAGTAACTTTGAACAAGTGTACGGGAAGTCCGTGGCTTAATGGTGTCGGTATAGGTACTAATTTAGTGGAGGGAAGGGAAAGTGTAGGGAAATGAATAAATTGCATGCAATGTCAATGTCAATCTGTATCCCCTAAACAAAATGAAGACTGTGTGAACGTCTGTACACATTTCATCAATAAAGTGTGCCGTGAAAAAGTGAAAGCAAATCGTTTGTTACTGCCATTTGCTTCACGAGTTGGGGTGTAATTACCAATGAGTGATTGAATTAATACAATGTGTGTGTATGTGTGTGTGTGTGTGTGTGTGTGTGTTTAATCCAGCTTAATAGTCTTAGGAGAAACATAATAAAAATTATGCTCATGATTACCTAAAGGAGTTTGACACACGACCTTCGGGAGATAACAATATTATACATTATATTGTAGGATCCTATTTTTCGCAAAAAAGGGCATTCCGGACGATTTTCATAATTCCACATCATGTAGTACATGTACATAAATCGACAGTTCCATGTATAGATTTGTGGAATTTATTGTGATCCTCGAGCAGAGAAACCAATAAATTAAAAATCTTAAACAAATTACATTGAACAATGTTGATGACATCAGAGCCTCATATATTTCAGAAATTTAGCAGTGTAATTCCATTACAATACCACTTGCTTAACAAGTTCACCTGTGAAAAATCCATGCATGCCTTCTTCTTTTGTTCTGCTTCCTTGAGCCCCAACTCATACATTCTTATGGTGAGGCTGCCATGTCACCATCCTTGTTCATTGCAATTTGTTATACATTTTGAAAACATTCCCATTCCTCATCCCAATCACTATAAATTCTGAATCTCTGTACTCTGTTTAACTAATTTATAGTTGTTCAAATGTAAAAGTCTGAAAATCATTCGGAGGTCCCCTTTAAGGCCCAATCCTTATTCTACCGATACTATGTACCATCCTTCTACCCCAGTGAGGACCAACTGAATTTTTATCATCACGCATTAGTGGGAGACACGTGCCCAAGGGTTTCCGCAGGTAACTGAAGGTATTTTCTTCTACGCTTTCAATAATATGGTAATGAACGGGATAAACTATGCAAATTAATCCCGTAAATCAAAAATTACTTCATCGTTCGGACACATACTTTTGCTCAGAAGGCGAGCAAGATGTTGTGTGTATTTAAATATCTGAAAGCCGGCGAGTGTCATATTTTGAACAAAATTGAAAATTCTCGAGGTTATTAGTTTTGTATTATAGACCTCATGTTCTTGGTGAGGTTAATGACTACTCTGTTTATGATAACTAAATTTCTTTTACTGCATTATAGAATATACAAGGTATATGGTTTTATGGTATATGAATGGGTTTTTTTCTGCCACCTATGATTTGGGTAAAATGTAATATAAATGAATCGATCACATTCCTATCGTTTAGAAGCGAAATCGCCATTTTATACCATACTTGATGACATTGGTTTTGACCAATGAGGTTACAGAGGGAGAGCGTGAAACGCGTGATCAGTGTGTGCAACCGACGTCGAAGATGCCACGCACCTTAACCCGTTTCATAATGGATTTTTGAATCCCCATACACTTAATACACAGGCCACCAGGGTCCCGTAGGTAACGGATTAACACGGAAAATGAGACTCGCTTTGCCAGGATTCGCACCGATAAATCATGCGTATCCTATCGTCAGTTATCGTAGGATTAGCTTATCTTCTGTGCCAGTGTATTGCATTTTATTTTCATATCTCAGAGGTAAGATGGATATTTGTGAAAAATCCAATCTATCCAAAATGATAAGATGTTTAAATAGTAGATAATCATCATTCATGCTGAAATATTGCAGGCCTACTTTTGGAAAAGAGCGAACAAGTATGAAGGAAGCCTTCGAATTAACCTTGTGCATAAAGGACACACAGTCTCCTTCTCACACACCGCTAGAGAAAGGTATCCGCTAAAGCAGGTTTGGCCTGCATATTACTTCTCTTATGGTTTATCTCTCCACCCCCAACACGCAAACATGTAGGCCTACACACTCAGTCACGCACACACACAGTAATGTAGAGCCTCACCCAAAAGCGCACATTGGGCTGTGTGCGAGTACATGTATTACAATGTATTTTTTCCCTCTAGTGCCCAATGCCGTATACTGCAAGTATGATGCGGTACTGGTAAAGTCATGTAATTTTGTGTTTCAATAACATTTTATTAATTCCATATTTAAAACAAAATTCATGACAAGTCAAAAGACATATATTTCAAAATTAACAATTCAGCATATCTCGATCATAATAAAATCAAGCTGTACTTTCAGCAAAACATATTCATTTAATTGCAAAGTCTGCATTATTATCATTATTATTATTGTTATTATTGTTCATTATTATTGTTATTAATATTATTTTTTATTATTATTGATGTTGTTATTATCATATTATATTATGATTATTATTCGCCATCGACCCTTAAGCTCAATTTTTGCTCGATTAAGAATGTGATACTTGGTGGCTCCTTCAGAAACTCTCACAGACTTGCGAAGGAATGCTTTACATGATTCTTACTACATGTATAATAAATCATTCCTTGGTTTGAGCCAACTCAGAGGCATCACGTCCCGTCTATTGATGTATACTGTAGTTTGTGATGTATGTGTAGAGTATAATGAGAATATTAGTGTTCGTATGTGATGAAAGCCACCGACGGAGCTACCTTTCCGAAAAAACAACCAAAAATTAATAACTAACTGAATAAACAAAAGAGTGAATGAAAGAATAAGCAGATTACGTAACGTATTCTCATATATATATATATATATATATATATGAAGAGTTTGTTCGCAAAAAACCGATAAGTCCATATTTGCCAAGTGGAGATATTTGCGCAGAGGTAAAGAAAAATAAAGAGAATAATGAGAAAATATTTGCTTCTTTTGACCATAACTCCAAAAATGTACCTTTATATGTCGTGACCAATATATCATTTAAAAGGTATTATTTTGTACTTTATGACAGAGACCGTACTTCAAAATCTTTAAAAATGGACTTACCGGTTTTTGAGAACAAAATCTTCATATATATATTTATATATATATATATATATATATATATATATATATATATATATATTTATTTATTTATTTATTTATTTATTCATTCATTTATTTATTTAATTAGAGTATCTAGTCATGCAACCGAAAGCAAAGTATTAATCACACAATCAAAGTAAGTACTTATCACTTACTAACACTTGCTTTAGTTTATATGAAATATGAAGGAAATTAAAGCTAAACTTCTGCCTCACGAAGGGAGGTAAACACGAAAAAACGTGCGTGCCTATTTAAATTGTTGTTGTTGTTGTTTTATAGAAAGAAAGAAGAGAGAGAAAAATGGGGCCCTATACAATTTAAATTGCTAGTGGAAGGGAAGCTTCATGTGAGAGAAGATTAGCTTTATTTCCTTCAGTTACTACCACGATGACGAGCATAGACCACACTTAATTAAAGGGATTGTACAGTTTTGGTTGAGACCTAATTTCGGGTTTCTAACATTATTTTTTTTTTTTGCGATATAATGAAAAAACCTCTTATGAAATGCGAAAGAGCATGTAACTATAATTCTATGAGGAATGTCAACGTTTATTTGATCAAAATTGGTTTTTGAAAAGGCTGAGATATCAAAAAATGCGATTCTAATAAAGTGTGGGACCCATACTTTATTACGATCGCTTTGTTTTAATTTGTTTTTGGATGTTTCAGTCATTCCAAACCCGATTCTCATCAAAGAAACTTTGAATTCCTCTTAAAATGATATGATCTGTAGCATAAACATGAGTATTTTCTTGGTATCTCGCTAAAAGTTAAAGGCCCAATTCTCATCTCCACCAATGCTGTACCATTCCTAAAAAAATTATCAATTCTACTGCAAAATGGGACCTCTCTAATACAGCATTAGATGATATGAGAACACGTGTCACCAGAGTGACAGTTCTGGTCACATTGTGTGGCTCTTGTTGAGTGAAACTTTTCGGGACAAACGCAACGGTATGCTTGTCCCGATCACAAAAATTGGATAGCGGTACACTCGGTGCGCGAGCGTAGAGCGCCATCTGCTGTTTCCGCCCTAACTGTGGACAAGTAACAAATTGAACGAGACATGAAACTCGTCACTTTAAAGACGAGTTAGGTGATACGCTTTGGGTCATCAGATATCGGTCACCAGTGATTGACAACGAAACAATTAAATATAGCGACTTTAAGTTATATTTCTGCAATAATATTTTAGCAAAGTCGATTTTTTTGGACCTTCATTATTCAGATCATATTGTTAGTAACAATGCAAACCACATGGAAAGTCCTGTACGTGTGTCTGCGTGTGCAAGTAGGCCCAAGTAGATTAACAGGTTTTCTTAGTACAGTGTATCTCTACGATGACGAACAAATATAAACACGAACAAATTGAAACACGTCAATACAGTGTTCTAAAGATCGTCTTGACTTTAATAGTGGTCTTTTAAAAATATGAACTCTAGCCCTTATTTCCATAACCAAAACTGCTATATCGAATCTTGTCATTAATATGATCAGTTTGGAGAGCTCTTAAAGCTACAAGCCTGTAAAATTTTCCAGCAATTAAGCAATGAATCATCCAATCCAAAACAAAGGAAAATACAGCGAGTGCGTGTCTTTACAGAATGGGATTTATACCCGGACGAAATATGGTGCTATATTGTACTAGTAACTACTTGCTGACTTATTTTAAGGGCTCTGCTGGTTGAGTATCCATGTTTAGCTAAATGAATTGTAATTTGGCGATAAACAAAAATTCCCACGAGCAACAGAAACACTCTAACCTCCGATATAAAATAAGGGAAATTGCGTGTTTGTGTTCGTGGGGATGTGTATACTTGAGGAAATAGTGAAACAAAATTAGGAGTGAAGCTGAACTGCCTAAGAAAAAAAGGAAAAATAAAGAAAGCCCTTGCAGCTACAAGCCTGTGAAATTTTCCGGCAGAAAAAGCAATGAAACGTCCAAAAACAAAACAGAGGCAAATAGAGAGAGTGTGTGTTTGTTTACATGACAATATGATTTGTACCTAGACGAAAGCGGCATTACCTCAACTAAAATAAAGAAAGAGACATAGCTTCTAACCACGTAACTAAATGGTAAGTCTTTTCGAACCAAGAGTGTGGAACGTAAGATGAATCATGACGATCACCCGTGACCGACACATCTTCAAAGGGAACAGTTAGAAGGAGTGTCAAGCATATTGTCTCAACAAAGCAATGAGACAATGACATTTAGGCATTCCATAATTTCGCTCTAAAATCAATGGTATTAATCATGTAGGCCTACCATTGCTTGCATAGTCCATAAACTTTGCTTTACAAACTTTCAGTGAAACGTGTCATAACATAACTATGTAACTCCATTAGCAGTGACTACTAGATAAACAAAGATATATCAAAATGAACGCTTAGCACATATAACTCAGGGGATTATAACCTGATACTCTGCTCTTCACTGCTCAGATGGCAACAACACTCATCACCTACGGCTGCGTATAGAGAAACAGCCATTACTTAAATAACAGTTTTGCCTTTTATTTGGCAGATCGACACACAACCCCTTTAAACACACTGTAATTGGCACGGAGGGACATGAAAGAACTCTTCATTAATACTAAACAGCATATGCATTCAACTCATGTGGCGCAAGATACCTCTAAAGCAACATAAAGCCTGTCTACAACTCCGTTATTGGGTCAAACAATACAGTACGAAATATCACAGAGATGAGCGAGACGGTATACACCTGGCTTAGAGTAAATCAATTCAGTTCTTTTTCCCACTCAAGTTGAAGTATTTATATAAATGCATAAATCCCCACCTTCAGTATAACAAAACAAACGTAGCGAAAAGGGAAGAGAAGACGAGAGCTGGCAAAAATATACTGCACAACTGCAATTTATAACCTTTTGTGTGACAAGTGAAGCAAAATGTATTAGATGTTATAGCAGTTGTTTTTTTAGCATAAACAAATAGAGGACATGAGACACATTCGTGAAGTCCTATTCTTTATACAGTCCCACATAATTCAGATGAAATTGTTTCTGTCATGCAACCATGTGAACATTTCATGCGTGTGTCGGCGTGGGCAAGTAAGTCGATCAGACAGGATATGTAAATGAATATTTACCAATAGGTCTTTATACTGTTAAAAAACAGAAATCAAACATGGCGATAAGGTCTTTTAAGGGTCACCTTCACATTTACATGTGTATTTTCAAGTCGAAATTTCCAGTCGAAGCGCTTTGGTCTCCAACACAAAACAAAGGGATATTGTGTGTGTGTGCGTATAGGTGCGGTTACATGCGAACGTGATTTCTGCATAGGTGAAGGTGTAGTACTCCATTGAAGAAAAAAGTAAAAAAAAAAAGTAAGTATTTTGTTTCGTGCTCTTGTGGGGTTCGAACCCGCAACCTCACGTCTCTGAAACGTCGCCTTTAACCACTCGGCCATACGTCTCGACGAGAAAACATGAGGAACGTAAAGTTATGTATGTCAAAGATGATTCAGTAATCGTCTGGTCGACATTCCATTCTCATTTTCAGTTTTAAACTGCAAAATTATCAACCTGATGAGATTTGCAAAAATAAAATGCGTGATTTCTGCAGCTTATTGTCTCAGCTACAACATACTATAGATTCAGAGGAAATAAAGCAAAATCAGCTGAGATAAAGGTGCTTAAACGTTGTCAAGGCAATGCATGGTTTAAAAAAAATCACCTCCCATTGACATAACACGTAAACTTGTCCGATTTTGCGTCTTTACCTTTAATCGCAATTTGAAGTGTGATGGTAAGTCTTCTCGAACTAAGAGTGTGGAACGTAAGCTTCTACGTGAAAGATGAATCATGACGATCACCCGTGACCGACAAATCTTCAAAGGGATCAGCTATTAGAAGTGGAAGCCCTCGTGCCAAGCATATTGTCTCACCAATTCCAAAGCAGTGATACTCTTACATTTAGGTATAACATAATTTCCCTCTGGAATCAATGGTATTATTTATGTACAATTGCTTGCCTTGTCCATAAACTTTGCTTTACAAACTTTCAGTGAAACGTGTCATAACATAATTCTGTAACTCCATTAGCAGTGATTGACTACATAAATAAAGATATATGACATTGAACGCTTAGCGCGTATAACTAAGGGGGATTTTAGCCTGACGCTCTGTTCTTCACTGCTCAGATACCAACAACACTCACCACATACGGCTACGTATAGAGAAACAGCCATGGCGAAAATAAGGTTTTCCTTTTCTTTGGCAGATAGACGCACAACCCCTTTAAACACACTATAATTGACATGGAGGGACATGAAAAAGTTCATTACTACTACTGAGCAGTGATGCCTTGTACTCATGTGGCACAAGATACCTCTATAGCAACATAAAACCTGTCTACAATTCCGTTATTGGGTCAAACAATAACAACCTGGAATTTCAAAGAGATGAGCGAGACGCCGTTATACACCTGGCCTAGAGTTAATTCATTCAGTTGCCATTCCTGCTCCAGTTGAGTTATGTAAATTATTTTCCGACCTGTCTTGTGCAGTGTAACAGGAACAAACGTAGAGAAAAGGAAAGAGAAACGAAAGGTGGCAAGCGGGGCACTGTATACCAAGGGCAATTTACAACATTACGTATGATAAATAAAGCAAATACAACCTCCAGCCTCCGACAAAAAAAAAAAAATGGAACTTGAGTGACTGTGTCTCGTGGGGTAGTTATATACTTGATAAGATAATACGATAAATGACATCGGAATAAAGCAGAACTGCCAAAAGAAAAACAAAGAAAGAGAGAGAGAAAAAATAATAGCGTCCTGCGGGTCTCGAACATCTCGTCCTAAGGTAGTGCATAATGACAATGCAGCGGGCTAAGCGACTATAAAGCCACACGGCTGTCCCGAAGATTGGATGTGAAATTCATAACTTAATATCATTTACAACATGAAAAAGTTCATTACTACTACTAAACAGTGATGCCTTCCACTCATGTGGCATAAGATACCTCTATAGAAACATAAAACCTGTCTACAATTCCGTAATTGGGTCAAACAATAACAACCTGGAATTTCAAAGATATGAGCGAGGCGCCATACACCTGGACTAGAATTAATCAATTCAGCTCCCATTCCTGCCAGTTATCTAAACGTACATGTTCCTACCTATCCTGTTACAATATAACAATAACCAATGAAGAGAAAAGGAAAGAGCAAACGAAAGGTGGCAAGCGGGACACTGTAACAAGGGGCAATTTACAACATTAAGTGTGACAAAATTAATGAAGCAAACCCAATCTCCAAACTCCAATACAAAACAATTAAGGGAAATAGAGCAGCCGTGTTCACGGCTTACGTATACTTGATAAAATAATACGATAAATGACATCGAGTAAAGCTGAACAGCCGAAAAAAAAAAAAAGAAAAAAAGGGAAAAGTCCTGCGGGAGTCGAACTTCTCGCCTTCCCGTATGGCGTTATGAACACCCAGCGCGCTAAGCGATTACGCCAAATGGCTGTCCTGAAGATCGTTTGCGAAACTTAAATTTTTAATTATACAATCGTGACTGTTGACGGAGATGGCGCTATTCAACTTCCCACAAGTGGCCGCGTGGATTCGACCAATATACAGTTGCAAACAACGATCGCCAATCGTTCCGTACAGATTGCATTCTCATTTTCAGTTTTTAACTACAAAATTGTCGACCTCATGAGGAGATTTTAAAATATAAAATGCATGATGACTGCAGCTTATTGTCTGAGCTACAACATACATAAGTTTCAGAGGAAATGGAGCAAAATCAGCTGAGATAAAGGTGCTTAAACGTTGTCAAGTCAATGCATGGTCTAAAAAAAAATCACCTCCCATAGACAATACACGTAAATTTGTCCGATTTTGAGTCTTTACCTTTAATCACAATTTAAGGTATGATGATGTCATCAAATTTCAAAACCATGACATGGACTTGAAAGGCAAATGTTCAAAGTAAAACATATCTGAATTTGGGATAATATTGAGCTTAAACAAGAGAGATACGAGCAAATGAATGTCAGAAACAGTACCTCAAAAAAATTAATTCCACTTTTTTGATTTCAGATGATGATATGATGACGTCATAATGTATTTCGGGAAATATTGATGCTTGAAATGTTATTTCCAATTCATATGCTTTTGTAATATGCAATAAAAACATAGGGTCACCCTGCGTTTTAAAGAGCTATGGCGAAATAAACAAAGACATGTTTTTCGCTATATTTCCACATAGACGCGCACACGAAATTTCAACTTTGACGCCAGCGCATTCCTTTGTTATAAGTCAAAATTGATCGGAAATCATTGGATATTGTTACTTAATGTATCAGGAATCCAAATCTGTCAAAACAATTGCATTTTCATGTTGCTTACGCGCACTGCGCGCGAAAATGCGCGGACGGACGCCTACGCGCGGAACGCTTAAAATTGTCTGAAACTTCGAGATTTCCCATTGGAAAGTTGTTTTGAGCCTTTTAAAAGTTTGATGCGCGCGTACGCGCGCGTAATGATGTCCTAGGTAATTAGCATTAACATGTAAGATAGAGCGTGACCTAAACTTAATGTCCACAGAAAATGATACAGAAATGACCTTTAGTTATGAAGTTATGATCGATCATGTAACATGGTCCGAAAATCACAAAATGGCGCCTAGATGACGTCATAGATATGTTACTGTCATGAAAACCTTATTGTGGCTAGATTTTGTCATGAGACATGTTCCCTGAAAATGTCATGTTATTCCGTAATGTCATTCTTGAGATATTGATGACACAAAATTGTCCAGAAAGAAAGAAGAATAAAAAGAAATAAAGAGAGATTTTGACAATCACAATAGGTGATACGCTGATAGCGTATCACCTAATAACCTGAAATATGAACATAAAGTGGTTATTTTCTATCTCTGTTCTATTCTGCCGGTGTGATGCGGTATCAAAAAGGATCTGAAAATATATGTGTATGTATAAAAAAAATAAAAATAATATAAAGAGATTAATAATAATTTTTTTTTTCCGCAAGGAATGATATGCGTATAAATATTGCTTTTGTAAAAAAAAAAGTGAAAGAATCGATTGCAAACTTGCTTTTAAAATAAAGAAATCGATCATAGACTCCACTCGACTCCACTCGATTATGGAAAAACCAAAAAAAAAATCGATTATGGAAAAAAAAAACTCGATGAATGAGGGAAACTACTGTATGATATTATTATTGATTATAGTAGATCGAAAAATCTTTAGGCATAACTATAAGTATGAAAGTGACTGGAGCAACATGTCTGTAAAGGAAGTTAGAGAGGATGGGGTGGGAGGGGTAGAGAACATGATCGGTAGGGTGGAGGGAGGTGGTGGAAGCACATACCACTGGTTCCAACTGCAGAGATGCCAAGTTCAAAAAAATGTTATGAGTGAGATTTTCATGACTCGACGTCTCGGCGCTCGCGCGCTGATGAGGGGCGTGTCCCCCCTCGCATGGTAGGGAACTTTTTTTTTTTCAATTATTAGCGTATCTCAATATAACTACACATATATTTTTTACAACTGATTTAAATAATCTATATCAAATATAATAGCCATAAAAACCTTCGAATAATATATTATTTACTCATTATTTATCTCGCGATCCACGTCCCACAAGCTTTGCTTTTTAGTGGATCACTATTTTCCATAATCGAATCTATTTTTCGCACGTCCACGAAGTATATATGTATTAATATATATATATATATATAAACATATGTTGTTATAAACATGTAATTTATCTCGGATATTAAATGAATCTTTTGCAAATGTTTGAACAATATCATTTCATGACATGTATACTTTGTACTATGTTTTGATTTTTGTTGATTTGAAATTTGTACCATGTTTGATGAAAAATGCAATTTCTTTCTTTTTCATTGTTTTTGTGTCTTTTACCGTGTAATTTGTGATGTATGTGTAGGGCCTTCGAAAAAACAAGCTTTTTTTTTCACCAACTGACGGAGCTACCCTACTGAAACAAAACAAATAAGTAATTCACTTACCAGCTCAGCTACCTTACCTAACAAACTAGAATTAACTAATAAGTTAATAAGTATAGTGTAGTTAGAAATCTAAATCATTAATCAAGCAATCAGAATCAAGGAATCTGTGATTTACGTTTGATTTTATGATTTATTACTTCTTTTATCTCAACTCTCCTGCAAATGAGCTCGGCCTCCCGTCCATAATATATCAGAAATAAGTGTCATTACAACCATAGGTCCCACCCGCGTATTTTTTATTTACACCACTGCTCCGCCACAATTCCCAGAAATACGAAAGAAACGGCTATCAAGTCTTTGACTTTATTATTCTCTCAAGCCTTGAGCCTGACGGAATAAACCGTTACATATACTTTAGAAATTAAGAGCAAAAATGAAAGCAAGATGTTGAGCAAGACCCCAATTGGGAGTCGAACCACCGTGACCCCAGACCTTCTGATTATCAGTCCAAACCCTAACACACCGTGCCAAAGCGAGGTGATGCCGAGAGCGGTGGTCATTGTCCTTAAGAAGTAGGCTCTATGCGAACACATTTGTCTTAGGTAGAGTCCTTATACTCGTAGTCTTAGGGCGCGAGCCGTATCTTTGGAGTTTTTATTAATATTGTGGCGGAGTAGTGGTGTAAAGAAAAAATACGCGTCCCACCCAATTTTGTGCACCACTTTCTGATAGATAATTACTTTATATAACTTCATAGTAATCTATCGGGATAACCGGGTTACGATCGCTTATCCCGATCACAAAAATCATGACGATACGCTCACGGCGCGAGCGCATCGCCAGACACTTGTTTTTACATTATGCGGTATTGCAGTGTTGATAAGGCTTTATCATTTTAAATTAGAATTTATGGAGTGGTTATTTTCTATCACCATTGTATTTTCTACATGGTGTTCAGAATTCATAGGTATTCAAAAGTTTATAATCTTCAATGTGCTTAATAATTCAAATAATAAAAAAAAATATGAAATGCAAAAGCAATAATGATTTTTTTTCCTCAAAGAATGAGAGTTAATCGCTTTAAAATAGTGAATAACTCGATTGCAACCTAGTTTTGAAAGTAGAGGAATCGATCATGAATTTTACCCCTTTTTTTTTTACCCGTTTTTTTAATCTTTACCATCAATGAGGGAAACTTATAAATATTTATAAGGTATGGAAGTACCCTGAGCCAGTGCGTATCCTCAGCAGGGAGGAAGGTAGTCCCAGGGAGGTGGAAGAGCACCTCCCTGGTAGTCCACTTCCTGGACATAAAGCAGTGTACCCGAGTACGTACGGACGAACGGACGTTGATGGTGTCTGTGTGTACACTGTATTACACAATTCATCCCTCACGGGAGTACCAATTGGTGGAGTGTCGCAATCAGCGGTTGGGCGCATTGTGTGGGTGCATGCATGATTGTGTATGCGTGTGTTAGTGAGGAATGCGGACGATTAAAATCGTCCAGTATCAGGACTAGGAGGAAGGCGTAGAGAAAAATCATGGGAAAGGTTGAAATAGGAGTGAAGTGATATGGTGGCCAGGAGGTGTTGGGCATTTTAAAGGGATGATACAGTATTGGTGGAGATGAGAATTGGGCTTTTAACTTTTTGGGAGATACCAAGAAAACACTTATGATATAGTACAGAGCATACAATTTTAGAGGAATTCAAAGTTTATTTGATGAAAATCGGGTTTGGAATGACTGAAACATCCAAAAAAGAAGCTATCGTAATAAAGTGTGGGTCCCGCACTTTATCAAAATCTCTCTCTCTCTCTCTCTCTCTCTCTCTCTTTGATATCTCAGCCATTTCAAAACCAATTTTTATCAAATAAGCGTTGAATTCCTCATAGAATTACATGTTCTTTCATATTTCATAAGAGCTTTCTCATTATCTCACCAAAAATGTTAAAAACCTGAAATTAGGTATCCAAAACTATACGATTTCTTTAAGCTGATGCGTGACTATTAACTCACAAGGATTTCTCCGAGAGAAATGCGTGGGTAATTTGTCCCGATCAAGCTGAAGACGCGCGAATGCACAGCGCTACACTTATACTAGTTCATTCATAACTAATTGTACCATAAAGTGCTATGATAATTGAAATCATTGCAATGCTGTGGATAATTTCTATCAACATACAACTTCTCTAAGGTCGTGTTTAGATTATACAAGTATCTGGAAGTGTGAAATTCTGTATTTCGTAAGCTAACGAACGAACGTTTTCCCCTGCAAAGAATGAAATTCATTAAAGTTTTGTGTTTAATGAAAGTGATTAAATCGATCGTTTCCTTGAATTGATAGAGAATATGGAAAGCAGCCTACCTGTAATGAAATTTTAAAAAAAAAGATATTTTAGAGGATAGAGTTGAGGAAAAGAAATTAGCATCAATGAGGGGAACTTTATCCATTCATTTCAGTAAATGGGGAAATTTGAAATTATAAAGATAAGTGTGGAAGGACCCGGAGCCAGACGTCCACGGGGAAGGGGGAAGGGAGGGGAAGGGTAGTTGGGAAGGGAGGAGGTACAATGTATATTGTATGTAGAGGTACAAGGGTTTTGATGGGGGTATTGGTTTATAATGGGGGGGGGGGGGTGATTATAGGGAATATCGATTCCACGTTGGTGTGTCTTTTAAGATTGATGTCAAGTAATCTTTTTTTATGAATGTACTGTCATGCTGAAAGTACAGCTCGATTTGATTTTAAAGAAAATAAGTAATTAAGCAGTGTATGTTGGTTTTTTTTCGGTGCATCGCATATTCTTTACGAATGTACTGTTTCTGCTGAAAATACAGCTTGGCTTGGTTTCACTGTATAATTGTGTTATGTTGAATCGTAGATTTTGTAATACATGTGATTTGATTTGTTTTGAAATTGTTTTGAATATGGAATCAGTGAACGATTATGGACACACAAAAATTAATATGATTGAATTAATTCATTAACAAAAATTGATATAAATGAATCGATCCTTTTATTCCTCTTGTTTGTTTGTTTGTTTGTGTTTTTTAAACATCATTTGTGGCATGATGGGACTCGTCATACATTCACTACCTGGGCCCTGTTCCATAAAGTTGTTTGTAAAGTTACGAACAACTATACGGACGACTGACTGGTGATCAGTTCTTGTCTTGAATTATTGAAATTCTGGTAAGTATAGCACTTCACAACTGTTGGTGGTCTTATACTTTACAGCAAATTTTTTTAATGGTGCCTTATCCATTTTGCGATAAAATAATTCATATTGCATATAAAAGTTAATTCTCTTACCAAATAAGTTAATGGGGCCTAGTCTTTATTCCTGTCATTCTAATAACCACTTCCGCGCGTATTTCAGTCAAGAGGAAAATTACTGTGCATATTTCAACACTACATCACCACCCAGATAAAAGAATAGTGAGAAGTTAAAAGCATTACTATAGTATTTACCCTTTTTGCAGACGACACAAAAACCCAGCATTAGTCATCACAGTGCTTCGAAATAAATGTAACACGTGAGAAAGGGATAGAAACAACCAATATTAAGATGTTATTAGTACAATCAATGTTATCAAAGTATTGTTGAATATACAAAATGTGAACAACAGTTACAATAAAATTGTTTCTAGAATAAACCGTTTCTAGTTATGGTTTAATAGTGTTAGCTTCTTAGATATTTTAGGCTTTATCGCAAAATGTTTGCATAGTAGTTTTTTTTTCCTTAATATTGTTAATCATACAAACTGTGAATTGTAACAAGAAACTTGCTTCAAGAATAATCAGTCTATACAGGTGTGGTTTATTCAGAAAAGTAATGATCTTTTTCAATGTTAGACTTTATTATGAAATTTGTATATCATGGTGGGATGTTTCGTGATACAACCTAACCTGCACATGTCGCATCAAGTGTGATGACATAAACACTAAATACTTGTTCAATCACCGCACTGCTTCCAGAGGTAAAGGTGTCACTGCTTGATATTTGAAGAGTTTGTTTGCAAAAGCCGATAAGTCCATTTTTGAAGATTTTGAAGTACGGTCTCTGTCATAAAGCACAAAATAATACCTTTTAAATGATGTTTTGGTCACCACATATAAAGGTACATTTTTGAAGTTATGGTCAAAAGAAGCAAAATTTTCTTATTATTCTCTCTTTTTTTCTTGACCTTTAATCGCAAGTATCTCCATTTGGCAAATATGGACTTATTGGTTTTTGCAAACTCTTCATTTCCTTGCATGATAACATGGGGTCGCATGGCATTTTTGGAAGCGGACATGTGAAGGTGGAACCACGTTCCTGGTGACATCGCTATGGAAGCAGGAGCCCGTCAAAAACATGGATATGCGTCGCGTAGCAATTCGAATTACCACGCGACGTAAACAATTACGTCGCGTAGTAATTCGAATTACGACGCGTAGTAATTCGAATAACGACACGACGTAATTATTTACGTCGCGTGGATATTCGAATTACTACGCGGCGTATATCAGTGTTTTTGACGGGCTCCTGCTTCCACACATCGCAGAGGTCCATAAAATTACATGACTGTATTATGGGAACAATACTTTTCTAAGCATGTCCCACCCCAAAATTTTGTTAAAAACTATCACATACAATGTGTATGTAGGAATAGCATTTGCTGCCACAAATACCATGTAAATTTTGTATTATATATGATTGAGTTACAACTATAGAATGGTTATTTTACATCACCATTTTATTTTCCTTTTCTTGTGATGTTAAAAATTCCCATTAATCTCTGGTATTACAGAATAAATTTTAAAAAGTATGTACAATCTCTTTGGCTCTCCCCCTCCCCCCCTTCCCCAAAAAAAAAAAATTGCAGTGAGAATCGTCAAATTGCTGTGAAAGACAAGAATGTAAATGAATCGATCATGGCCTCCTTTTCATGTTGTTGATTTTTTTTTTAATACGATATTATGATCGATTGTACTAATACATTCTGTTACCTTCGAGGTTACTTTAGTAACGTTATTTCTTTTTTTTGGGGGGGGGGGGGGGTCCCTAATAAAATCATAGAAAGCGATATTGTATGATTTATACTAGCACCGACATGTTAAAAGAAGAACAAACACCTAAATTCATATTGCGCAATGATATATCGTTATGCCCCTGGGATGGCTAGTAACTGATCAGTGAGAATCAGTGGGAAAGCTGGGGGATGATTGTTCAAATTCTTGTGGGATTAATTTAAGAGTACATTATATATCTATTGTTGTGTGAAAATTGTTTGCTTCAGAATGGTCTCATATTCAAGTAATGTGCAGTTTAATGGTGCCAGGATAGCATGCATGTGCAGTGACGGGGCATTAAAACTGCACATTGCTTGAATATGAGACCAATCTGAAGCAAATAATTTTCACACAACAATAGATATGTAATGTACTCTTAAATGAATCCCACAAGAATTGGAACAATCATCCCCCAGCATTCCCACTGATTCCAACTGATCAGTTGCTAGCCATCCCCTTTAAATGTTTTAGAGCAAGAAACAACAACAACAACAACAAAAACCTCGCCCCCTTCTTTGGGAGAATATAAATAATGCTGCTACCTTCAACCCCAAGGTCACCTCGTCTGCCTTTTTTTTCCTTAGCTATCAAAACAGAAAAATACTTAGATTTCCACCGAAAGACATGTGCATCTTACACTTTTCAGTATTAGTGAGTTGGCCCCAGGTGGGAGGGTATTTAATAATGGATGATCAAAATTTGATGTACAATATCACATGTTTTATCGCTTTACTCCCTTGGATTTTCATTGTTCCGCATACAACTTCGTATCACAATCAAGCAGTGAAATTACCTCATAATGTAGAAGACCATCTAGACTTTGTATTTACTTTCTATCTACACGTACCTGATACCAAAAACGTCATTCACCTCGACAAATGATCGAGAGAAAAAAAAGAAAGAAAGAAATAAAATACATTTCTTGCCGAATTCCCCACCTTTTCAAAAGGAATGATGGATTTTTTTTTCCTCATGAGCTGACATATTGGATGTGACGTTTATTTAAAAAAAAAAAAAAAAAAAAAAGCAGAAAAAATATATATATTATGTGTTCTCATTTTTTTTCCTCCGGGAAGAAAATAAATATATTTTCTAAAACATAAATCACTACATAATGAACTAATTGAGCTTGCAAATCAATCCCAAACTGATTTTCTCTCCTGCTTAAATAATGTGAAAATCTACAGTATAAAATAAGGTAGGCACTACTGCAGCTTTCTCACACCTTTCTACAAAAGAAACATGTATAAAAATGTGTACATATAGGCCTAAAGTCTCTTTCCCATTATATTTTTTTTTTCATTTCAATTCATTTATTCATTAACAAGAACATAAAGTGCTAGTTTTGTTCTTAAGCTAGTGTAAATGGTAATTAGAGTATATAATCTATATTCGGTGCAGTAATCTTAAATGAAAATCCCTCAAAGGGAACTATGGTACTACTTCTTGGTTAACTTCAGAGAGATACTGCATCTTTTGAGAAAGAAAAAAAAATATCACGCAATTATGAATCTCTCTCTCCTTTTTTTATTTAATCGATAAATTATCAATTATTACTCTTCAGTAATTCCGAGTAGACATCTTCGAATGTAATTTGATCTGAAGAGATTTCATCTCACTTGTCATAACAAAATTTGATTATCATAATTATGGTAGGATGCTTCGTGATACAACTGAACTACGCACTGCATCAAATGTGATAAATCATTAATCACTACTCCCTAATGGTAAGCAAGTAAAAAGAGGGTACGTGTCAGTCTACGAAGAGTTGAAAGTTCATTTGATGAAAGTCGGTTTTGAAATGGCTGAGATACCCCCCCCCCCAAAAAAAAAGAAGACCACAAGCTCTCCGAGTAAACAGATGGGTCCCACCTTTTATAAGAGCCTCTTTCTTTTTGGATGCACGTCCTCAACCACTGCAAAACTGATTTTAATGAAATAAACCTTTGATTCCCTTTGTATATATTCTCATCCATACTTCATGATAAGCGGTCTTTATCTATCAAAGAGTTCAAACTGAATTCTTATACCTCAATGAACAAGTAACATAACATTAAAAGGAATGTCCAGTAGAATCTAAAGTTAATTATCTGAGAAAAAAAGGGTGGCAAAGACAATGTGATGAAAATCGGATGAGTAAAAGTAAAGAAGTTATGACATTTGTTTTTTAAGTTTCGCTAATTTTTCAGGATACAGAACAGAAAATAATAAGAAATCAATGGAGTAATGATATTATAATCCCCTCACATCTTGCCAGATATTTTGTACAAAAGATTTGAAATTTCAGTTTTCAATTCACAAATCGCACTAGTCAGTTTCAAATCCCGATCCAACTGATCGTTATTTCAATATTGTTAAAGGCATAACAACATGTTTTACACGTCAATAACAGAAACAGTGAATTTGCATCATTTCTTCTTCTTTTTTTTTTTCCTACAATCATAATCAACAATAATAATAATAAAAATGTAGGGCCTATATGCCTCACACTCACTCATTTACATATTTACATCAACTGCACGAGAACTGCTCTGGAGAATTTGGAAACCTTCAAAATTTCATTACTTTCCCATTTTCTCGTCCGACTTTTATGAAATTTTCACTGTTGTATATTCGTATAGATATTATTATTTTACTCTTATTACACTACTAATATCATTGGACCGTCCTCTTCAAAGGCTCTATTAATAATACATGTACGTATATATCATATAGCATACAAATGACCAGCTTGTCATCTCACCCACATGCTGCATAATAAAATCTAGTATGTATACATAGCCTACTAGTATTTCTCTTCTTATTATGTATTATATCTCACATGTACTTGTATATGCTTGACCAATGGGATTATTGGATTTGGAACACGTGACTGAGAGATGTTTTGATCCAAACACCCATGCCGTGGGACTCCTAGTATTTACTACTGTATATGTGATACTCAGTAGTCTTTTTCGTGATTCAGCTAGCAAGTTCTAGTGGCACATATTCATGCACATCGCAAAATTCATTTATTTATTTATTCATTTATTTACTTATTCATTCATTCATTTATCTATTTATTTATCCATCTATCTATTTATTTCCAATCTTTTGTCAGGGTAGCCCATTCACCAATAAACAGTGGTCTTCCATAGCAAAACGTATAGTACATAAAATAACACACAGATACATACTGCACATTGCAAAATTACATAAAAGATACAGTGTATGGTCATTATGCCACAACTTAGAGTTCAGGGGAATGCCGAAATAACAATATTGAAACGTTATTATACAGGAATGATTAGCTAGCCCACAATTATCGATACATCAGCATCGCCTGTTATCGTCTGAATAGATCTATTTGCTTATCATCATCCAACTCTCATCATGGCTCATCATTCTGCATGAGTAATAATTAATTGCATGAGTAATAATTCATTTTCTTAAACTGGAAATATAAGCAGAATTTTGTCAATTTTGGTTCTAAACAATACCCTAATTCGAATGTATCATCCATGCTTCATTACACTGTAAAAACATCGGTGTTAGATTTAACACTATGGGTGTTAAATCTAACACCGATCAAACTTCAATAGAGGACCACACCCACAGGTGTTGAAAATGTATTGTGACGGTGTTAAAAAGTGTTCGCCTGGCACTTCGTGGTGTTAATTAGACACTGTGGCTGGTGATATTTTTGACACTGCGCTAGACTTAATTCAATAATGACACCGCATGGTGTTGATTTGATATTGGTGGTGTTAATTTCAATGGTATAACACCCGTCCAGCTCCAATAGGGGACCACACCAACTGGTGTTACTGTGGTGTAAATGTGTTAACACATTTTTTTCAAAAAAACAAGTAATACTTTATCGGAAAATTCTTTATCGTCTTGTTGAGGTTCAAAATTAACAAGAAGTGCAGTATAAACTAAGAAACTATTCAATAAACAATTTCAAATTTTAAAATGACACCCGGAGGTGTCAATCTAACACCATGAATGAGCACCGGAAATTTAACATCAGCTCGGTGTTTCATATTTAACACCGGACTTTTTGCAGTGTACAATTTGAACATTCATTTATTGCTGGCTTGCTGTATGACATATCTTCCTTAATTATTACAAAATATTACAAAATATGTCTTAGAAATGCCGTTGTGTCAAATTTCTAATCTTTGTACAATGCCAAAGTACCAGTATTACACTCGATTTGCAATAACTGCTGAAATATGGAATAAATTATTGATATGGATCAACAAAATCTTGCATTACAAATATATTATAACAAAAATATCGTGAAAATAAATCTGACATTTTGTTAACGTTTGACCTTTTAAAATTATATATCATATTTTGAAACTATAAAAAGAATTATGACGCCATGTAAATAGCGCTAGCGCGCGGATGGAAGGTTTCTAGCTGGTGGGGGTCATATCAACAATTCGGTACTCTCACTCACTAATCCCATCTACTGCCTTTGGTATGTTCACTGTCCAGTGGGACAAACGCATTTATCCCAATCCCAAAAACTTCGACTGCTCTTGCAGAGCGCGCAAAAGCAGTACGTGCACGCAATTTCGCGTATGTATCGGTGTCCTAGCGAATGTCGATTGAATATAAAGTATTAGAAACGCAAGTTTAAAATGGTTATTTTGTAATACCATTCTTTTTTTCTGGTTGCTATTGGGAGGTATGCGTAAGCCTTAATGAAGTCTCATAAGTTCAAATGAATTGAATCAAAGGATAGTGCAGACGGATATGCGCGATCTCTTCACCAAAAACAAAAAACAAACAAACAAAATCATTCGAATTGCATAAAAAAATTGGATGAGTCGATCATGATTTTGGCGTTTAGGCGGAATCGATTACAATTTTCCTTTTTTTTTTTCTTTCCTTTTTTTTTCAATGACGTCTCTGAACGCCATAATGATTGGTCAAGTTATGATATAACCCTGTAGATGTAACTTGTCAATAAATATAAAATTAAGCCTTGAACGATTATTTCGATCCCTTCTTTTATCATTTGATCATGGTTAGTTTTTTTTTTTGTTTTTCCATAATCTTTTATTGATTCCATATTCAAAACAATTTCATAACAACTCAAATCACATGTATCACAAAATCCATGATTTAGCATAACACAATTTTAATGAAATCAAAACCAAGCTGTACTTTTAGCAGAAACAGTACACTGTCAAGAATACACAAGGCACCAGAAAAAGAAAACAACATACAATGCTTGATACTAACATTCGATAAAATCGAATCGAGTGGGACTTTCACCATGACTGTACATTCATATATATAGAAAAAGAGAATAATACTTAACACGTCATCAATTTTTCCACACACCCAAAAGGAATCGTACATTATTCCCTGTAATCAACCCCCCCCCTCCAAACTACCCTTCCCCTCCCTTCCCCTTCCCCGTGGACATGTGGCTCCAGGTCCTTCCATACTTACTTTCAAATTTTCCCATTTACTGAAATGAATGGTTAAAGTTCCCTTCATTGATGCTAATTTCTTTTCCTCAAATCTTGCCTCTAAAATATTTTTTTATTTCATTAATACGAACTAAATAGATCGATCGATGAGACTTTCTCGATGGAGAATCGTCTGCACTGGCAGGAACTGATGGAACTGATGTAAAGTTTTGGTATAAATTTTGTATTCATTGATGTAAAGGATTATGAAATTGGTCTAGAGAATTTTGTATAAATTTGTTTGGATATTATGTTTCCCATTGATGAAGAATAAAATATTCTTTAAAACAAAAAAAGGAGAGTCGTATCGATCTACGTGTGGAGCGTCCTCCTGCAGAATCGATCGACAAATTAGGAAAGGGCTGGCGCCATCACACGGCTTGAGGCGTAAAGCATTCCCTTGACTAAAATCACGGATATTAAAATATTATTGTCGGTTCATAACACAATAATCTCTTGGCCAGTTTTCTTTCTTTCTCTCTTTTAGTGTTTAGATGACAGGTGTATCAAGCTTCAGTTTTAGAGTATTTATACAGAGAAGTTCTACCGCACAGCTCCCTCCAAAGAGAGAGAAAAAAATGCGTCTCTAGCTATCTGATTTTTTACAAACAACACTAATAGACAAAGAACAGAGACGGAGTTTGTCAGCTCCAATACAAACTTTGGTACTATAGATTGAAAAGTCATATTTTACAGAAAAGATACTTCTTGATGACATTGGGGAGTTTTTGCTACACGATAAGAAGACCGAGAATTATACGCGGTACTCCCGTCCCCATATCTAAGCAGTTTCGCTTTCCTGTTAGACTGGAGGCGTGGGGACAAGATTGCTGGTTGGCTGGTCCGTTGGCTGGCTGGCTGACTACCTCTGCCCAGCATCGGGATCGAACACTATTTCGGCCAAGCACCGCACTCAACTTCCCCAGGACGGGACGTTTCCCGGATTTGATCATGCGCAGAAGCGAATTTTGTACACGGCACTCTCAACTACCGGCTGCGTCGAGCTTGCGAAAACTCCCTTAGTCTGAGGTTTGAAACACAGTTATACCTCTGTCTGCCTCCATGGATGGTGCAGTATTGGTGGAGATGAGAATTAGGCTTTTAGATTTCGCGAAATACCAAGAAAACACTACGTCTTATTACATAGTACAGCGCGCATTCCAATTTAAGAGGAATTCAAAGTTCATGATGAAAATCGGTTTTAGTATGACTGAAACATCCAAAAACAAAGTAAAATAAAGCAATCGTAATAACATGTGTCTTCCACACTTTATTAGGATTGCTCTGTTTTGGATATCTCAGTCATTTCAAAACCAATTTTCTTCATATTAAAGTTTGATTCTTCATGGAATTACATACTGTTTCATGTTTTATAAGAGGTTTCTTAATATCTCACCAAATTGTTAGAAACCCGACATTAGGTGCCAACCAAAACTATAATCATACGATCCCTTTAAAATGTAGAAAATAAAAGGAAAGCATTTTTCGCTCCTCAGGTCAACGTATTACACAATTGCTTGCGACTTTGTAGAAAGCCAATGGGCTCCAATCGGACTACTGTGTTTTCATGCAAAATTGCGAGAGTACGCCCTCTTATCCCCAGTCCTGCTAGATGTTATAAAAAAAATCCACTTTTGATCCTTAATGGTTCAAAAGAATATACATATCAGTATAGATGTCAAGTTTAAAAAAAAAAATTATGAGTGAGATTTTCATGACTCGGCATCTCGGCGCGCGCTCCTGTGCATGAGCGAGGGAGCGAAGCGACTGAGAGAGGGGAGGGTGTTGGAGGGGGTGTCCGCCCTCCCACGGTAATTGAAGCTTTTTCAATTTTTAGCTCTTAATGGTGCAAGCTGGTGCATACTTAAATGACTATTTTTTACTTATTTTGAAAGACAAAAGGGAAATATGCCTTCAATACTTATTGCAACTCTCACTTTTTATCCTTTAAGCTGTGCTCCCGGTGCGTGAGAAAACGGGTGCCATGCGTGAGATCGTGAGACAGACCCTAAATGCTTGAGTCTCATTCACAATGCGTGAGACTTGGTAGCTCTGTATCAGATTAAAGCACTTACATTGATATGAGCAATAGTTTGATATTGTACAATATTGTGTTGGAGGTAATTAAAGGGACTGTACAGTAATGGTTGAGGTGGGGATTCATGTTTTGAACATTCCTATAAGTAAGATCATGTGAAACCTCTTCTGAAATATGAAAGAGCATGTACTTTTAAGAAGGATTCATCGTTTATTTGATGAAAATTGGTTTTCAAATGGCTGAGATATCCCAAAAAGTGATAGTAATAAAAGGCAACAGGCCACGCCTGTTATTAGGATATTTTTATTTCACCTTGTTTTTGGATATCTCAGCCATTTCAAAACCGATTTTCATCAAATAAACCTTTGATCCCCCTTAGAATTGCATGCTCTTTGACATCTCATAGAGTGGTTTCTGAATATCTCGCAAAACTATAGAAGCTAAATCCTCACCTCGACCAGAACTGTACACACCCTTTAACAAAAAAAAAAAGAAGAAGCATAAATCAGTTTGATTAGGCTCAAGATTTATTTTTAAGTTAGCCTTCAGATTTTGCTCTGTTTTAAACCCTCTGCACATAATTTTGATTTTGCTCAAGGGCCAACAACGTGTGTATGGGAGTGTGTGGTTAACATCCTGAAATGGTCCTGAACAATGGCCAGAATTGGAATGCTCTATTATACATTCACAAGAAATTCCACTATCACTGCTAGTCCTTATTCATCCTGTGTATGCAAGCACATGAAAACATGTGCTTTTTTTATTTTTTCATGTGCATGCATTTTACCCTTTACCATGAATTCAGACTAGCAGTGCCAATCAAAGAGTATAGAAGCTACGCTATGAGGGTATACTCTCGCGATTTCGCACGCAAACGGGTGTAGTATGTCATGGAGCCCCGCGAGCCCCTCATGGAGCCCAACGGCGGCCATTTTAGTAACAAAACCACGAGATTCTTAACACGTGAGCCTATGGAGAAAACCCTACCTTCCTTTCATTTTCTTCATTTCAGGGAAAAACAAAGGGGTAGAAATACGTTTCAGGTCTCAAAATATCAGCAGAAGTATATTTTCTGTCGATACGTTAAAAAAGATTAAAGAAATGTTATTAATTTTCTATCTGTAATCCTTCAAAGATTGTACTGGTGTATTTGAGCTGACAATCGCCGTCATCCATCTCTTTCTCTCTCAGGCTACTTTAGCTCAAACTTTGTGGGACAGCATATTGGAAAATAAATTACATTTCTTCAATTATTGAATTTCATGGTTAGACAGGAATGATATTTCTCTATGACAAAACGAAGTCCTGATAACATTTTTTACCCTGTATATGCCCCCTAAAAAGGCAAGGGCGAAATGAAAGGCAGACAAGCACCAATACTATAAACTCAGGGTTATGATCACGTAAAATACGCCCTCTATCTGTCATTCAGCTAATGGCGTCAGTTTTTCGCCCATGAGCGTACTCCGCGAAATCGTGAGAGGAAGCCCTCTTAGCATAGCTTCTATGCTCTTTGGTGCCAATGGTAATCCATCATGAATTATTAATAAAGCATCCAGGTGCCTTGGAGCAAGAGTCCAGAAGCCTAGTCAGCAGAGTTCTGAAAAGGTGGTATTCGTGGTATTCATGTTTACTGTTCAGGGTCATTGTAAGTACACACTCACAAACATATCATTGGTTCTTCTGTAAACTTTAATTTTGTACAGAAGGTTCAAATTCGACCAATATCTGGAACTTAATTTAAGAAATAACTATAGATTTAATGAAACTGATTATGCTCTCATATTCAAATCACCTTCATCAAAATTCCACACTTCTCAGCTCTTACTCAAATCAGTGAGGGTTTTATATCTGATGCATAGTTTTCGCCCTGTGATTGTGGATCAAAATCTAATATGAGAAATGCTTTAGTGCTAGTGTACTGTTTTTTGATTAATCGGGATAAGCACACTTTGCTTTATCCCGACCACAAAAACTATTGACTACTCTTGCAATGCGCACAAGGGCAGTCAATCGCGTTAAACTTACAAATCTCACAAAACGATGACAACATTATTTATAATATTTAAATTATAAATGGGATATGGTTATTTTCTATTATCATTCTATCTTCTTTGTGTTGCTGAAAATTAAATCTTAAGTTTTAAATCTCATGTATGCAAATGGTTGATATACAATATCAAAAAATAAAGTACGTTTGATTCAGTTAGCGAGAAAAAAGTCCGAAACACTAAAAATTAATGAACAAATAAATTAATAAAGCATAAAGATAGTATGAATGAATCGATCATGATTTTGCTCACATCAACCTGAAAAGGAACCCGTTGCTGTGAGGCACCCGTTTGGAAAATTAGCATTCAAACATTATTGGACTAATACATTTATTAAAAATCTATTGATATAGAAAATTGATAAAAGATAACCGATGTGATCTTGATCTTGATAGTTACACAATGTTGTATTATAACATTTATGGGGTGTTTTCGTTAGATATGAGAAAGTTGAAAAGATAAAATATATAGTGTTTTTTTTTTGGGGGGGGGGACGACTGAATATGGCGTTGACTGAATTAAAAGGAAGTGGTAAAAAGGGAAAGATGTTCAAATACAAAGGTCTCAAAATCATCCGGGGGTCTCCTTCAATGTACATGATGCGCCTCCTACCGGATCGAGAGTGATCAGAGATGCCTCGCAAGTGTGCAAAACAACACTGTTTTCGTAATAGCCGCGGCTGTGCAGCTACGCAGGATCTCAATTGGCGCCTGTTGGTCATTTAGAAAGGGACAACGTACCGACAAAATTTATGAAACAACACTGTAAAAACACAATGAATGAGGGTAAGGATGAAAATGAATATTTCTGACCGAGAAGGCACGGCGAAAGCCTACATTCTAAGAAGACTATCCGCATGGTTGCCACGACCTCAAAATGTTTTGTAATCGATTGCAAATTGGCCTGTACATATTCTATCACACGGATTTTTTTTTTCATTATGTACATTTTATTACCAATCTTTGTGTCTCTGTGTGTGTATTGTTGTGGAAATTTCGTGTATGTCCTTTGTGTCTCTGTGTGTGTATTGTTGTGGAAATTTCGTGTATGTCCTAATTTTGAAATCTTATGAGGGCAAATGAATTGAATCAAAAGATCTTGAACAAAGAGGTATGCGCTGTGTTTTCAGCGAAAACAAAAATATTCGAATTGATTTTAAAAAATGAATAAATCGATCATGACTTTGCCCACAAAGATGACAAATGTAATATTTTATTTCATTCTATTTTATCTATCTTTTTTTTTCGGGGGGGGGGGTGGTTAAATGGTAATTTGCAAGGAGAATCAGAAGGCAAAATTACAAACTGAGAGCACTATCTACGTGGTTGTTATGACCTCGTAATGTTTCATAATCGATCGCGAATTAGGTTGTATATCACATACCATAAATGTGTTAAAAACATACAGTGTAGCAACATTTTTTGTTTGTTTGTTTGTGGGTGAATCAAATTATTCTTGAAATGATAATAAATAACAAAATAATGATCACTTGACACATCGTAAATAAAACACTGAAGTGGAATCTATTGATTCCCCGTTTGTCTCTCCAACCCGGTTATTGAAACCATGAAGTGCCTCCACAACTTCCATCCCCACCCTTCCTTTCATTTTCTTTACCCCTCCCATCCTATCCTCTCTCCCTTCCTGAAGGTATGTGGCTCCTGGCTCTGCCATATCGGTGTTTATTCTTCAAGAGTTGCCCATTTAGTAAAATAAATAGTTACAGTTCCCCTCTATGATGCTAATTTCCTCTCCTCTATAAACATATTTTCTAAAATATACATAAATTTCATAGTTCATTTCATTGTGTGTGCTTTTTTCCGGTTCGCTGCTAATGGAAATAAGTTTTAAACTAGAAATGTGATTAACATTATTGAATGATTTCCTTACTGCACTCCTTCATCCCGAACAGAATTTATTCCCAAATACAGTTTCTTAAATCCGCATCATCTAACATTCTCCTACATAATTCACAGATTATCATCATGTGTTCGGAAATATAGAATGAATATTTTATACTATCTTCTTTTTTCCCTATAAGGGCATGGATTACTTTAAAAGCAAATCAAACAGAAGGAGATGATAGTTTGTACCATTTCCATGTATCAGTATAACTTGAGATTCTCGTTATTTCCATGTATTCATATAACTTGACATTCTCGTTTAAAAAAAAAATGTTCTCTTTCTCCTGGATAACAAACACATAATTTCCTTTCATTCTATCAAAATCCAGTAGTGTACGTTCTTTATCTTTCAGAAATTGCAGGCATAATTATTGTTATGATCTTATCTTGCTTATATTATTTACCGCTCTACAATAAAATCAGTTTCTTTACATCCCTTTTATTTTCAACATCACAGGTAAATAACCACGCGAAAATATTACTTCTCTACCATGATTCTACTAATGCAATTGAAGTATTGCTCCTATTTCACATTTTCATTCTTAGCAAAATGTTTCTTGACCCACAAAACTCTCTGTGATTTAACTATTTAAAAAAAAAATCATTTTATCCCACCATGTTTGTAATCTATTAAAAAAAAAAAATCTCAATTTTATTATTTTTCCTTTTCCATATAAAATCAAAGACTAATTCATATAATGAATCAAAAACCCATCCATTAGGGACTGGTGTGGGAGAATTTCGTTCTATGAACTTTTGAATAAATAATGTACTTTAAGTAAATGAGATTTTATTTTGCTCAATATTTCTTTGTAGTTCACATTTTCCTTCGTATTCTCATCTTGATAAAGAAACCCCCAGTATCATCACAAAATCAACTGTTTCATGTCAGATTTCAAACGCTGACCTTTTACCTTTAACGTAGTCTCATAAGAGGCTATTTCAGATTATTTTATAGACTAGATAGAACGTATAGTATACTAGTAGTAGCTCGAATTTTGAGATATTGCAGAGAGAAAGATAAAGAAATATCATCTATAAGGCATAGACGGATAATCATGATAATTTTATACAAAATAAAGACGATAGGATCCATCTTTTATACACCTTGAGCGTATGCCCCTCAAAAGGTAATAAATCAAAGGGAGGCAGAAATCACTTAATGTCGCGCATGAATGGTCAATAGATATAATGGTCACGATTATCCCGCGGTTTGCCTTTAAAGGACAAGTTCACCTTCATAGACATGTGGGTTGAGTGAATGCAGCAATATTAGTAGAACACATCAGTGAGAGTTTGAGCAAAATCGGATAATCCGTTAAAAAGTTATGAATTTTTGAAGTTTCTGCTCAGTCACGGCTGGATGAAAAGACTACTATAGCTTGTGATGTCACATGAGTACAACGATATAAAGAAAGAATAAAGAAAATTCAACATATTTCCATTTTTCTAGCATAACAAAAGAACACTCGACTTCTCTCTTTCAGAAGGCAGGGGAATAATATTACCCTTAACATACGTTAGTAGCAAGTCGAAGAACTGTGCACTTCATTCAAAAAGTAAAGTTTTGTGAAATTCTCTTTTTATTTTCCTTATGCAGTTGTACGCATGTGACATCATACACTGTAGTAGTCTTCTCTTCCAGCAGTGACTGCGCAGATACTTAAAATATTCGTAACTTTTGAACGGATTGTCCATTTTTCCTCAAACTTTCACTGATGTGTTCTACTAATATTGCTGCATTCTCTCAATCCTTATGTATATGAAGGTGGACTTGTCCTTTAATGTGTACCATAACAACTGGCTTCGGTACGTTATCGTGCCCCATGACCCTTCTGGAAGAAATCGTGAGGATTATCCTTCAGCGTGCATCTCACTTCACTGTGGAATTGCGGATGGATAGTCCTCCAAACATTTTGTAGAAGTAATTCCGCGCACACCCGTTGTCCAATGCAAGTGTTAATGCTTTTGCCTATAGAGCTGCGATATAATCTCCACGAGGCAGAGTACCGCTATAAGTTTTGGTTTCCCCACAATTGTTTTTTCTGAGACAACAACAACAACAACATTACAGTCCCGATCATTATAAATTTATTTCCGCTATTCATTCAGTGTAGGTGACAATGTTTCCAGGCAGGAATATATCCGTAACATCAGGGAGGTGGGCCCCCTGGTAACATACGTCGAAATAGTTATTTCATATCACCATACTTATATTTTTTGGTATTGTTGAGAATTCGCGTATACCTCAAAGTTGAAGTCTTTACAGTGCACATGAATCAAACCATAACATGAAAAAAAAAGAGAGACATGCTCGATCACATCTGAAAAACAACAACAAAAATCCAATCGGAATCGTTCTACTAAGTATGCGGGTATAAAAAAGGAATGAATCGATCATAATCTAGGCCTTCTGGAGAAGAATACTAGTTAATCTCTTTTCTTACGTGTGTGTGTATGTGTATGTTGTGTGTGTATGTGTGTGTGTGTGTGTGTGTGTGTGTGTGTGTGTGTGTGTGAGTGTGTGTTTTGCCTGTGAATTACGCGATCACAGCAAGCCGCTGCCGCGTGAGGGCGCATTTCTTACCTTGTCCATCGATTCTGCGGAAGGAAGCAGAAAATTACGATCGATGCGACTCTCCCAGTGGAAACCAAGGAAGCATTGTACCTTCTTTTACCACGGAAGTCTTCAAAATCTATACCCTTGTTCATAATAAACTATAATCAAATGATAATGTAAGCCACCGTAAGTCCTAACCTATACGATTTTCGATTGCACGACTGACCACGTTTGGATCTGAAATAAATCACAATAGCTTCAGAATACCGTAGATACGTTTTTATTATTATTATTATTATTATTATTATTATTATTATTATTATTATTATTATTATTATTACTATTACTATTTCGGATTCAAAATCGGTCAGTTGTGAGATCGGAAGTTGTACACCACACTCGTTCAAAGCCGTGTTTAAAGCTCATCTTTTGATATCCATCAGCACTAACATCTACAGGTGATGTCATAATCAAACCAGTCATTCAAATCATTATGTGTAGATTTTTGAATGCTGAATAACTCCAAGAAAATAGAATTGTGATAAAAAATAACCATTGCATATTTGTATTCAAATAAATATAGATACTGTCGATTGTGTTAAATTACCAGAGATGGCGCTGTTCGTACACAATATGTACGATTAACAGTATCGTTTACTTTTTGAGAGCGGGACGAACTATCGTTGCGTTTGTCCCGGCATTATAGCACATGTACCTAATAGATCATCGACTAGAGCTCCTAGCAAACGTATAAGTTCGCACGTGTCATGTGTGACGTTTCGCTGTGATCAGCCTCATCAAGGCTCTACGAGGTTCGAGAATTGAACTGCCATGTGGCTGCAATCATTCTAATATTATTGTCAGTCTCCTATTTATGTACAAAAGAATCCCACATGCCGCTGGTGCTTTTTGTGCCTTTGAAGATCGATGTTCGATGCTGGCGTCTTGAAAGCAATCTGAAGACTCACAAGAACGTTAACATAATGTTAGCTATTTAAAAAAAAAAAAATAGTTTGCTTGTTTTATACAGAAACATTGAAATCTCACTTGAGGTGGGGTTAAGGTTTCCAATAATTTTTACGATGATTTTTGTGATAATGAGAAACTTCTCATGATAATATGTATGAAAGAGCACATAATTCTAAAAAGAATTCAAAGTTTTTTTTTTATGAAAATTGGTTTTGAAATGGCTGAGATAATTATAAAAAAAAAAAAAGTGATCCTAACAAAAGGTGGGACCCACTTTTTATCAGGATCGCTTTGTTTTACGTTGTTTTTCGATGTCTCGGCCATTTCAAAACCAAGTTTCATTAAATAAAGTGGAATTCCTCTTAGAATGTTATTGTATTCGGTTTAACATTTCATGAAGTGGTTTCTCAGTATCTCGCAAAAAGTTAAAAGATGAATCATCACCTCAACCAATACTAAAGCAAATAAAACAAAAGTCAATCCCGTCCAGAAATTTGTGCAAAAGTGTAGGTCATAAATCAGAGCTGTATCATGTAAAAAGTGTTTAAAGTTTCTGGTGACTATGCAATGAGACATAATAGTCAAGATTGTCTTCCTATCTGCGCTGCAGATCCAGTTTGGCACATTCTTCGAATATTTTCGAGTGGCGACTTCGAACATCTAGCAAAGGATGTAAGACGGTTGTGACTCCATTCTCTGAACGTCCGTGGTTTCATTATGTTTGCTCTGTAGTATTGAAATACGTCATGTACATTTTGTCCACTTTACCTGCATATCATGCCATGTGTCTTGAAAGATGTCATTTTTATCTATATCATTATATTTATGTGCTATGAGTACATGTAAAGAGTGCCTCTAAAAGGGGAAACTCCGTCCTAACCAGTTTATCAATCTAATAAGAACGCGTAAAATCGTGCGAATAGGAGGTCTAATATAGCAATGAAAAGCTGAGCAAAATAGGATAGAAATTAGGGAAGTCATGATATTGTGAACTAATTTCCCTGTTTTCTTCATCCTCTGGGGTTCGAACCTGCACCAGTGCAAACTTACGTCTCTGGCGCCAGAGACAGCGCCTTTAAGCGTTGAGCTATACGCAGACTATAGTTCTCGTACAGTTGAAATGAAAGTGAAAAAAAGTGAGATGGTAATGTCATCACCTCAACATTATTTTTTGTTCTTAAAGTGGAACTTCTGCTTTCAGTGCAGGCAAAGGAACCGATATGTCACATACAGGTCGAAGCCAGTATCTCGGTTTCTGTCTTTACGTGCATTCTTTGCTTTAATATTCTTACCCCCGAGTCTTCAAATAGTACAAGACCAATCTCATGCATTATTCACGAGAGGATGCGGACCTATAAGGCGTTTTCACATCAGCCCGATGTTTCGAAATAGCGCGCTATTTTCTGACATGGGAAGTTAAAAAATATCTCGAGCTTGGATTTTTATCGGGCTGATGTGAAAACGCCTATAGGTGGAGATCATCGGCACAAGCGGGCTGAGAGTCGATTGTATGAGTGCGGGGTCTTGCTTGGCGGTCGTTGATGTGATCCAGGTGTTCTATTGTTGTTGGAGTGCATTGATTGTGGATCAAGTACATCTGGGAGGATTAACTTGGACGTTGGTAAGTTGCAGGCGGAGAGTGGTGTTACTGCAAACTATTCTCCCCGTCAGTCGATGATACTAGGGAGTTTTCGCAAGCACGACGCGGCCGGGAGTTGAGCGTGCCGTGTGCAAAATTTTCTTCTGCGCATGATCAAACCCGAGAAACGTCCCGTCCTGGGGAAAACGAGTACGGTACTCGGCCAAAATGGCGTTCGGTCCCAATGCTGGGCAGCGAGTGAGCCAGCCAGCCAGCCAGCCAATCAGCGATCTTGTTCATACGCTCCCGTCTTGTACAGGAAAGCGAAACTGCTTCGATATGGGGACGGGAGTCCGAGTACGGGGACTGTCACAGGTGATTGCTTCCGCGTATTCTCGGTCTTCCCGTCGTGTAGCGAAAACTCCCTGTTATACTCACGCAGGGGGCACTAGAGCTATATTGTCATGGAAACATATTTTGGAAAGGAGTGGTCATTAGAGTTCATAAACGTGATGTGGTATTTGGATGGAGTAGTGAGTAGACATGTTAATAGTTTGTTGTTGGTAGCGGACCTCACGGACAGATACTTAGTAGTTGAAGGATGTGGAAACAATACCATAAAGAAGACTGCGAACTCAAAGCATTCCGGTTTAGATCTTTTGTAGGTCCGTGTTCAGACCATGTATGGCTTTCTCATTGTCACAGTGCCTCCTAACAAAAAGGTCCTGTGGTATTCCATGTGGTACCTGTTGGTACCACACAATTTACCACACAAATGTATGTTACCACAGGTACTGTATGGTACATGTTGGCACCACAGGTACTGCGTGGTACATGTTGGTACCACAGGTACTGTGTGGGCATGTTGATACCACATGTACTGTGTGGTACATGTTGGTATACCACAGGTACTGTGTGGTACATGTTGGTACCACAGGTACTGTGTGGTACATGTTGGTATACCACAGGTACTGTGTGGTACATGTTGGTACCACAGGTACTGTGTGGTACATGTTGGTACCACAGGTTCGTCCTGATGTGGTAATGTGAAAAGCTGGCTGTGGTTTCTAATGCAATGTATCCTGTGGTATCAGGTGTTACCACACAAAATACCATGAGAATATCCGGTACACTACCACAGGACTCGATTGGTAATGTACCGTTCTCATGTGGTATAATATGAAAAGCCAGCTATGGTATCCATGTGGCAATGCATACCCAATAACCCGATGTCAAATGTCCTACACGTGGTATTCCCATGCAGTAGTACGTGTTGGCACCACATGAAATAAGACAAGAATATACCGCAGGCATTGTGTGGTAATGTAATATAGGCTCCCCCTCCCCCGGCAATTGTCTTGTTCGTCAAGAAAAATAGAAAAATATAAAACAAAAATAAATAATTCGCTCACTAAGGTCTGATCTCTCGTTTCAAATCCTCATTTCTCTACCTCACCCCTCCACATAAGTAAACGGGTGGTTCCGTTAATGGTCGAGTTTCTTCTGATTGATTTATACTTAAAGTTGGAAATCAGGTCAAATAACACCAGGAAAAAAAAAGTGATCAAGCAGACAACATTCCTGCACTTTTGCCATACAGAAAAACACAATAGAGCGTGGGGGCCGGCCGGTCCATGGGGTGGGAAGGCTGGCTTGGTTCGGATACAGTAGACTCCCGTTAAAACGAAGTCCTCGGGACCGGCAGTATTCTTTCGTTATACAGGCATCGAAATTTCGTTTTAAGCGAACAACTAAACAACAACAATACATAGAGCCGATAATTTTGCGGCCTGAATTTTGATTTCGTTGTATCCAGAATTTCGTTATAACCGTGTTCGTTGTATATTCAAGAATCCCCGGAACGAGTTGTGTACGGCTTTATAACTGATCTCTATGTGTAAAGGACACACGCAGCCGTGGTTTTCGTATGGGTATACCACCCAGATGACAGCGAATGTATTGGACCACCCATAAATCCCCTTCCTGCAGGGTCTTTGATATGGTACAAATATGTCAAACTTTCCCGTTTCATTCATACAAAGAGATAAACATAGTAATCATTTTTCGGTTTCCTACTTTCCTATGATTACCAGATACTTGATTTAGGCTTGTCTTTCTCTCGATAAGACTTCTTTACACAAAATATAACAATCATTGTAGCATTTCCCGTTTACATTTTAATGCTCACATTTCTACAACTTTTTGGAAATGGTTTGGGTATTACGTACATGTATGAAATATAGCATGTTTACAGGCTTTCCTCACAACAGGAACAAAAATACGATAATATCCATACACTGAATTAATGCTCGGTGGGGAGTTTGGAATTCCCCCCCCCGACACACACACACACACACACACACACACACACACACACACACACACATACACACACACATACACACGCACACACATACACACATACACACGCACACACACACGCACGCACACACACGCACACACACACACACACACAAACACACCCACAACCATTTCTTCTTGTGTACACCAGAGAGTCACAAGTGCTATTCATGACATGATTTCCGGCATATTTCCTTCCGGGATTTAAATAGTCTGGTCACATGATAAGAGAGAGAGAAAGAGAAAAAAAAAATATGGATAAGGCACGGGGTAGTACTTGCAAATCCTATCAACATAATATGTGCGTATTAACATTACTCTCCACTAATTTCTTTTGACATTTAAATGCGAGAAATCGCACGCCCAACACCGTCTCATATTTATGGGGGTGATGTCCGCGACCACTGGTTCGCAGACTCAGACCCTCCGCTATGAGAGCAGAGCTAGGTGTGCGATTTCTGAATATGAATGACGAGGTTCAAGATAATATCAATATTTAAATAAACTTACATACCGGTTATTTTATAACTACATTATTTGTTTTCTTCTTGATGGCAGTGAGGATTCACTTGAATCTCATAGTAAGCAACCAGATGGTGCACATGAATCTAGACAAAATAAGACATATAGGTGATTTCATCAAAGAAGAAATCTAATCCAATAAGAATTATCCGAATTGATTTTTAAAAATGAAGTATGAATTAATTGATCATGATCATAGCTTTTTTTCCCATAAACTTTTGATTCGATATTCCACTCAAATACATGAGATATCAAAATACTATTATATACCACAATCAACACAAATCAGCACAACATACTAAGCAATACAATTCAATTTATTTCAATTCAAATTATTGATTTCATTAAAGCGATACAGCAAATATTTGTATAATAATAAAATGTCGAGGAAAACCACTAAAAATCCGGTGGCTTGAAGATTGCGATTCCCTTTACAAAGACACATAAAAACAAACTGGCGTGAAAAAAGAGAAAATATTAGATAAAAGCACTGATACTTAATTAAAGGCATATGATACACACATAAACAAACAGAATAAACAAAACAGAACGTTGTGAGTGTATGTTGCTTCAAAACCTTGTTTCAGTTTTAACTTTAAAAAGATTTAGACTCGTAATGCATTGAATAATAGATTTCAGTGAATTCCATATTTAGTACCTTTATATTGCACTGAGTTCATATACTTTATCTTAAGTCGGCATAATGGCAAACCAAGATTTTGTTTATAACCTGCGTTGAAATCATGACTCATAGAATGCGTCATAAAAGTTAATAGCTATACAAAAATATACACCGCAACATCGAATGTACATAATTAACATAGAATTAGTCAATCTATATGATATTGTACCTTTAAGGTATAGGCAGCCTAAGTCTCTGAAAAGAGGGGAAGTGTAATCGAGACAATGGGAGTTGGTACACAGTCCAAAAAGTAGTTTCTTTTTTTTTTTCTGGAGGTCGGTGAGACGATCTACGTCACGCTCAGTGGCTCCAGAGCAAACGAAGATGCAGTATAGGTAAGGCAAGACAACGGCATTATATTTTTATTCATTTATTCATTTATTTTTCATTTGTTTATTTTTTTCATTTATTTATTTATCTATCTATCTCTTTGTCCATTCCTGGATCCGCCCCTGTATGCACGAAATAATCTTTGTTTCCTGTTTATGGACTTCAGAATGCTTTTCGTTACCCAAGTTTGTTTTTGTTTTGTTTTTGTTGTTTCATTTGGTTAACAAAACAAAATGTGATAAAGGTCTTTGACAAGATCTGTAATTCAGATTATTTGCAAAGCTTTGACATTCAAAGTATTGATGGCTTTCGTCCGGCGGCATATCAGTCAAGTCGAAACTTGTGACTTGAAAAACATGTAGGTGATCAGATATGTCTTAGAATAAAATACCAGGAGTAATGGACTTATCTACAAGACATTTATAGATATATCGTCGCTGTGGCGACAAGACCTTGTATCTACAAAATGTCAAATGTTCAGGAGAGCAAAATAAAAAAAAAAATAAAAAAACATGGCTGTCAAAGCACTATAGCGTTTGGGATAGACTTTCCTTTGACATACCGTGATGGCTTCATTTTTGGGGTAAGACATCTAGGATTTGGCAGTATATCACTTGACTGATTATCTGACCATATCTCCAAAAAAGTCATTTTCACCAAAATTGGAGATACAACGTCTTGTCACCCCAGCGACGATATGATCAATACAATAATGTAAATGATGAGGATGCTACTCTGGTATGGGATGTGTTACTATAAGGGGATCAAACAAGCCATGTGTATAAATATAATGCTATGAAAATCATTTTTTTTTTGTGAAGCCATCAATGGATTGATAACCAAACCGAAAAGAGATGATGGTTTGTATATACAATACTGTACCAATTTAAATTGAAACTCGTTATTGGCTATCTAATTTACATTGTCTCTCCTAGACAGAAAACCTATAATATCTTTTCTATATTCATTGTTTTCACCTCTATAATGAAATCAGTTCACAAAAAGTCGCTTTCTTCCTCTCTCAGGTTATCATCCAAACAAGACTGATTTCATTTATTCACCACAACACACTCACATTTTAACAAGACGCCCTATACATATATATATATATATATATATATATATATATATATATATATATGAACAGCATGCTTCCAAAAAGCAATAAGTAAAAAACGATGGATTTAGCTCATTTTGGAAGCAAGCTCGTCATGAATATACATACAGAGAGAGAAGGGGAGAGAGGGAGAGAGGGAGAGATGGTGGACCGATGCTACTTGATTTAATGTGGGAGCTGTTGGAATTAAATGGATTAAAAAATAAAAATATTTAACAGTAACTGAATAGACCAAATGCGCGATACATTGTAGGCCTGCTAGGTATGGCCGCTTGTTGGGTGCGAATAGCATAGTGTATGGATCATCATAAAACCCGGAGCCAGCGATATCCACAGCAGGGAGGGTGGGATTGGAGGGGTAGAGATTACCCGAAAGTGATGGGAATTAAGAGTGGGATGGGATGGGAGGGGAGCGGAAGGGAAAATGGAGGGGGGGGGGAGGGGCATTGGTTCAAACCACTGGGTGGCAAAGACTTCATAAGTGGAATGAAAATCTTGGTTCCATTTTAATACTGGTGTATGTGGTTTATTGATGATGAGGAAAAGTATGTCTTTTATGACTGTATTGTTCGCTTAAAGATCAGCTTGATTTCATTTCATCGATTATGATTATATAATGCTGATTTATGTTGATTTTGATACATATTTCATTGTATTTGGGTTTTTATGCACTTTAGTTGAATGTGAATGTATAAAACATTATGGAAAAAAAAAATATTGATTCCGCTGTGCACATGAGAAAAAAAAAGGCATTTGTACCAACACGCGCTTTGATTTGTCAATTCACTGAGATGTGATGAGCTGATTGTTCATGACATCTGATACTAATGTTACGTTATATAAATTGTAGTTGCCAGCACATCCACCGTAAATTCAGGACAGTAAAAGCCTGGTATTTGGCAATATTGAATGAAAAGGGTTGTTACGATTCAAAACAAAACAATGGAATATGGAGCTATTATTAAGGTAGCTCCATGGTTCAACACTTTTTTCTTTGCCGAAGCCTGTGTAATATTATTTGCAAATACATCTCTGTCTATCTCTCTCTTTTTCTCTCTTTCTCTCTCTCTCCCTAAAGAAGGAAGCGGGAGAGGGATAGAGAAAGTTGCAGAGAAAGACATTAAAGGGCCAGTTTACCTTCGGGAGCAGCGATTTAATAAAAAAGTGTTCAAGATATCACATTTGATGCATATAATAGGTCTGTTGTATCACAAAATATCCTACCATACAATTTTTTTTTTTTGCAATAAAGCCTCAAATAAGGAGATATCAGTATTTTTATTATTAAACCGTAACTGTCGACGGTTTAGTCTGGAAACATTTCTAGCATAACTATTGTTTACATTTTGTGTATTTAACAATACGTAACATCGATTATACAAATAAAAATTTTTACAGTGGTTGTTTCTTTCCCCAACTCACATTTTAGAACTATTTTGAAGCACTAATGCTGGGTTTATATTTCATCTGCAAATAAGCCTTTAAGAGAAAGAGCGTGAGAGGGAGAAGGAGGAGGAGACACAATATGAAGAGGGGTGAGCTTTCAGAGTAAATGTTAAATTTCAGAAGTTCTTCCTTTGCCTCACCTCAGGTGTCTGATTCTGACTTTCACCTGAACTGTTCCGTATCCCGTTCCTTACGGGAACCTGGCATACCAGGTTCCCAAGATGAAGACAAGAGTGTCTGCTTTTATGGCCTACCAACCTCTCTGTTCTCTGTAGACGTACAAAAAGAATCTCGTTTGTAGGCATTAAAGGCACTCAGAGAATTGCAGAAGGAACGGGGTATAATGAACTTCTTGCAATTATTGATTTTTTTTCCCCAGCGGAAGGCGTGGAATTGTTAACGAGTTGTTAAGAGGGCATTAGTACAGTTAATTGATCACTTAGCACGGAATGTCGAAAGTGTTTAGGAAGCAAAATGTTTCTTCTACCGAAGTAAGGCCTCAATAATTCCGGCAGTGTCTCGGAGATTTGGCGAAAAGATGTTAATGTTTACGTAACATCTTTCTTTCAGAAAAATCCATGCGAACCACACTTTTAGTGCGTCTGTTCCTATCTATTTATATCTCTAGAGCTCCGTGGGTGAGTTAAACATCATCGACCTGCCTCCGAAGTGAATAATGGGCGAGATCGATCATGACCTATTTGAAGACTCACCGAGTGAGACTGAGTAAAGAATGCTCATAAAGGGAGAGACTGAGATGCTGGCTTCAATCTGGGACGTATCTCTTTATTTTCTGCATTGAAAGCTGCAGATTAGGGGGAAGAGGAAGAAGAAATATTTGTATTCCATTGCTACTTTTTCGTGTCTCCGCTACAGCAAGACTCGGAGAATCATTCGGACAGTATGACTATCTTACACAAACCAAGGAGGTTGAAGAGATGGAGTAACAACAGAGTTATTCCCTTTGATCTATGTTCGAAGCCGCCGCTCAAAAATATTTGAAGCATGTGCCAAACAGGATCTGCCGCGCCGATACGAAGACAATTGACTCGTGTCTCATTGCATAATCACCAGCCACTTTCAAAGGCAGATATGTCTTTGTGATGGTAATTACTTTTCGCTATCCCTTCTTATAAAAGGTAGGTAGTACAGACACGAGGATGCGCGCACAGAAATGTAGGAAAAATGCTGAAATGAAGATGAAAATTACTCGACTGGGCATACGCGGGCACTAACCTGATATATCTATCAATAAAGAATTATACTTGAAGATTATTACATATTAGTTTCATTTGGGCAAATTAAGTCGAAAAGTTATAAAACCAGCTTTCCAGGATGGTACAGTTTTAAACATTTTCACATAATACAGCTGTGATTTACACTTTTGCGCAATTTTCTGAACGGAATTGACTTTTGTTTTACATGCTTTATTATTAAGTGAAATTTCATTTCACTTAATAAATAAATAAGCAAAATATGGCCAACATTATGATAACGTTCAAAATGAATCTTCAGATTGCTCAGCACGACGGCGGCTTGGAACATCGATCTTCAAAGGCACATGTGCACCTGTGGAATTCTTTTGTACATCAATAGAAATCTGACAACTGTTTGAATAATTACAGCCAGTTGGAACTCCATGTATAAAACCTCCTTGCACAAACAAAGTATTGTACACCCCAGGCCGAATCAGCGTCTGTGCTTGGTTGTGTGTCTTGTCGCCTTGACATTGATGTCTTCTCATCTCGTGTGAAAGCAGACATCTCTACCGAGTTATGCTGAATGTCGCAGGTCCCAGTGCATCAAAGACCCGATTTCGAAAAATGAGGAACAGTCAGCACGATAAAGGTCTGTACCTCAATCGACGATCACAGTTACCAATATTTCCACAACCCTACAGACACCTGTATGAGGAACCAAGGACGGGCTGATATTTTTCTCCTAATTCTAGTTACAGCGTCACCCACCAACCATGAGCGACGCCAGCTGATACGCCGCACCTACGGGAGAAACTCGTCCTGGCCCTTCGATAAACAAGGAGAAACAAAGACTATCTTCATTCTCGTATTCACGGACATCTCCAGGCAGGTGGTCATTGATGACGAGGCCTACCGTTATGGGGACATCGTCCAGGAGAACTTCATAATATAGCTACCACAATCTAACGCGCAAAACTGTGGCGGCGTTCAAGTGGGCCAGCCGATTTTGTCGCCATGCCAAATTTGTCGTGAAACTGGACGATGACGTCATGCTACATCAGCAGCGGCTACTGGGAATGCTTCAGGATCAACCAGCCTTGAACTTCTCTGCAGGCAAAGTCGTGATTAATACTCCCGTTGTGCGGAATGCCAGCAGTAGAGAAGGTAAATGGTACCTTTCGAAAGAGTATTAGTACTACCCCAATCAAACTTAATACCTGATCGGCGCTTGCTACGTGCTATCCAGTGATCTGGTGGAAGCTGTTTATCAGACTGCCATCCAGACGCCCCTCTTTCCCTGGAAGGATGTTTTTGTCGGAATATGTCTCCAAACGCTGCGTGTGAAGTTAATACCAATCAGATTATATTATATTATAAGTCAACTATGTTAACTTTGTTGTGAACAGTGACACCATGATGGTCTCAAAAATGAAGCATTTTTCCGCAGTTGCTGACATTTCCCCATACCTCATGGAGCTGATGTGGTCAGCGTTTCGGTTGGAAAAGTTTTAGCCCTCCTTCCAAACACGCTCCTACAGGGAAGTCGTCTTTGAGTGAAGTAAGAAAAACAGCAAGATTGAGTGTGGCAGATTACATCCCATTAAAAAAGAAAATACATCAAACAAAGCTATTTCAAACGGCAGATGTCAACCGCAGTTTTTTTTTTTTTTTTTTTTTTTTTTTTTTTTTTTTTTTTTTTTTTTTATAGAGCTTCATCTCTGCACGATGTCAAATCAGGTAGTAGCGTGTAAGAAAGAACAACGCAGATCTATGTTCGTTTTGGTTTGGTTTGGGTTTAACTGGAGGCATTGTTTGATAAACTGGTTTTAAGAAAAGTTAATCCTGTCTGTTTAGAGCCCTGGAGATATATTTCTTTTACCACTACTGTTACAAGAAAAAAAAGTCTGTCTATCTTTCAATTATTCAACAGTTGCGATCGGTGTACATGATAAAATGAAGACTTGTCCTCGAATCGAATAGAGTAGGGTGTGTAAGAGGAAGTATTCGGGAGCAGATTATTCTAATAGTTGATGCTGACATCTCTTTCCTTTTATTGATATTGTTCGTATGTTGCACGGAGGAGGTACCTTTTTGCTATTAATTAGGGTTAAAATAGCAACAAAAAATAATATGAACTCGCACTTGGTGTAAACATCAGTGCGTACTTAAGGTAAATTTTATCAATGTTTCAGTTGATGAATGTTGATGAATATCTAGGCATACGGTGAAACCACTTTCAAAACTAATAGCAGACATCGTGTCAACGGTCAATTTGTACGCGATGTGGAATTTGACTTTTGAAGATGTTGAATTATAACCACTGATAACCTTAATTGATAAGAAGAGTCGCATGGGCTTTGTATATATACCAGATATCATTCCTTGGAATGAAAGTATGGGCAAATGTGAGGTCTCGCTTTACCAATGACGTGCAGGCCGGCAACTAGGAGTATTTTGTTTTGTTTTGTTTCGTTTCTTTCTTTTTTTTTTTTTTTTTTGGGGGGGGGGGGGGTCTGTGGAACCCCTTGAACACCCACCCCCCCCCCCCCCCACCCATCGCTACGGGCCTGCAATGGTTACTGGGACTATTAGAAGTTTCATTTTTAGCTAATGAAAAGGATTAAAACATTGTTTACAACAAAAATGAACAGACAGGTATTATTCGTACTTTTTATCTCGTGTTACAAGATACAATTATAGCATAACTAATATTGGATACCACCAGAGTCAGTGTTCACCCGAGTTTCCTTTCATTACTCACGGTGGACCTCTCATGCACTTTGCTCTGACTTTTCCTTGTTCATGCGGTTGTTACCTGTATGTGATGTACTGAGAATCCGGTCAATTTCGTCGGTCATAATTCTGGTTGGTTATACTTCTCCGAGTACACGAAATAGAGCAATCAGTCACGCCTTATTTCGACAAAACTGACAAAGAAACCATTGAATATGTTAGTCTGCTTAGTACACAGAATGTCTTGATACTGTACTCAGAACCGTCTTTTTCAAATTATTCAAAGCGGGTTGAAATAAATATGTTGGACAGTATAAGCGGAACTCTGTATATCTTTGTATATAACATAGCCATATATTTTAATACAACCAGCGAAACACTTTGTTTCGCATCCCTTGGTAAACTGTTGCATATTAAAGTGTAACACGATGTGAAAACTGCGTTTTTTAATTGATGTTTGATTTGGGGTATATCTAACTAAAGAGTTGTTTTCTGCAAACAGCATTGTGCGTATAACATACTTTATTTCCTTTGCAAATTAAAGCATGTGATAAATAATCCTAGGATACTACCTGCCCACCACAGGCAGGTAAGTACAAGGAAAGAAATACAGTAGACCCGGTCCATAACACCACAATTGACATTTACACAAGTAATATATACATGTATACAAGTACATTTACACACAAACATAATACATGAACAGCTGTTTCAGGACGAAAAGAAAAAAAAAACAAACACAAAAAATGAACTTATATCAGCATACATACACAACCTAAGAAACACACAAAAAATGACTCTAATCATTCGTTCTATTATACGAATCTACCGAAATTCACTACCAATAAATTGCATTAAATCCACCCAATATAATCATAATTATTTCACATCCAATATTATAGAAAAAACGGGAAAATATATAATGATAAATACATTTGCAAAGATATAAATCCTATAGATATACATATTCAACAATACAAAGGGGGAAAATTACTGTATATAAACATATGATATACATATAATATTTCTCTCACCTCACTGATATAATTCATATGATGACGATGATGATGGTGATGATAATGATGATGATGATGATGATTATGATGATAATGGCAATATTGATGAAGATGATGATGGTGATGATGATGGTGATGATTATGATGGTGACGATGATGTTGATGATAATTATGATAGTGGCGATAAGGAAGAGGATGATAAGTCTAAGATGCCAGCAAACCACCAATTCTTAACCTTTGCAATCTTAAGATTTGTCTCATTTCAACCCTCTTGAACTTTTGCCTCTGTTTTGTTATTTCTATTCGGCATATTTAACAGGGAATATCATTATAAATAAATATATTCAATTTTACGGGAAGAATGCGCCTTCCTTCTACTTATTACTAAGATATATGTAAAAACATATTATAAATCAGTTATGAAAACTTCCGCAAGTACAATACATAAAACAAAACAACACTTAAACTATCTCTGACAATTTATGCCAAAAACAGTTCATCAGAATTTAAAATACGTAATCTTTTCACACTACTTATACATTACAAAATCCATTCGTTGTTCATTACAATATAAAACACATTTATAACAGAATAATATACTGATATGGAGCGCAGTATGTGCAATACGGATGAGGGGTACATATTATTGATGATAATCAATATCATTGACCTATAATGATCAATCTACAATATACTCGCCAAAAAGAAACATGTGAATGCAAGGCCTGCATAGGTCCGCACATGGGCCCGTTCGTGTGTGTATGTGTATGCGTTTTGTGTGTCTATAATCATGTGTGAGTGTGAAAGATGAGTGTGCGTGGTGTATGTGTGTGTGGATGTGTGTGTGTGTGTTTGTGTGTGAGTATGGGTGTGTGTATTATTTTATGTGTGTTTATGTATGCGTGTGTACATAGAACTAGATAGAAACACCAAGAATCTTCCGTTGCAGGCTGGAGATACGCCGGTTTAGTCCAAGAGGGTTCGTTGCGGGCATTATAAATGGCAAACGAGGTAAGAATAGCAATTTTCGATATGGTTCTTATATGTTCCCGAATTCTTCGAGTGTCACTTACAAACTTGAACAGCTTAGTGACTTGACGTTTGTTTTCCTTGGTCAACAGTCCCCTGGATCCTACCTCGAAACAGATTAACTCAAATGAGTATCCTTGGTTCTCAATGTCAAGCACCAATGAGGCGTATTTTTCAGATTTTCTGTTGTGAGCAGAGTCAATGTTTGATTTAAAAGGGACGGTGAGCTCGCCAATTACTACTGATTTGCTACTTTGATTGACTAAGACTATGTCTGGTCTTTCTGAGGTGGGTGTGAGATCAGACGGGACCGTACCTCCATTTATGTCATGCCCCGGGAGGTCTGCATGGCAGATAACTTTGTCTGGCTTCACTTTGCCTATGAAAGAGACCAAGTACTGCAAGATGCTATTATGTCGATAATTGCACCTACCCTGTTCCAGTGCACTTTTGCAATTATTGAGAATGTGCAACAGGGTTTCGTGGTTTCCGCATAATGTGCAGCGGGTGTTTAGCCTTTTGCCCCATCTGCTGAGGTTGTCTGCCGTTGGGAGGGCGTTAATAGCCGCACTTACGGACGCCCTTAGGGAGGTTAAATAATGTGATCTCCAAGGGCGCCGGAAGCGGGGGGGGGGGGGGGGCAGGGGTGGCACTTCCCCCCCCCCCCCCCCAAACAAAATGTTGGGGGGGCAAAACGAGTTTTTGCCCCCCCAAAGTGCCCCCTGTGACAAATAATTAATCACTGATTTAAAGACCAAAATGAACAATAAAGGCATATTTCTTGTCTAAATGTTGTAATTTCATAACTGAAAATGCAAAGTGCACTAACAACATACATTATTGTATCTATACACTAATAGTAACTTATGAGTAAATTTTGTGTATAGATGGTAGCCTCGTGTCCTCGAGTGTGCCCGCTGAAACATAACTTTAGTAAACCTTACATATTTCATTTTCTTCTTTGCTTTCTAGTAGTATAAGAATATTTTTTATTGTTCGAACGATGCGATCACCTTTAAGCTTTTAATGAGTACATTTCAGATAAATTGCAAAGTGAAAGTGGCTCGCTCTATAAAAGCGACTTTTATAAAAAGTCCCTTTTACAAAAAGTCCCTACCGTGGGAGGGGGTATCCCCCTCCCACACCCTCCCCCGCTCGGTCGCTTCGCTCCCTCGACGAGGATCTCACAACATCACATAATGTACCCCCGTATGTTAAGATCATGGTCCTTCCAACTGATTTTTTTCAATATGTTAATTCCATAGAAATTTGCTTTTAAATGTTCTATAAAGGCGACTTTTATACTCTGTTTTTACAAAAATTCCCTACCGTGGGAGGGGGTATCCCCCTCCCACACCCTCCCCCCGCTCGGTCGCTTCGCTCCCTCGCCGAAGATCTCGCACCATCACATTATTAATGTACTCCCGTATATTATGATCATAGTAACAACTGATTTTTTCAACATGTTAATTCCCCAGAAATTTGCTTTAATTCTCTGTAAACGCGACTTTTATACTCTCCTTTTACAAAAAGTCCCCACCCCTGCTCGGTCACTTCGCTCCCTCGCCGAGGATCTCACACCATCACATTATTATGTACTCCCGTATGTAATAATCACAGTCCTACGCACTGATTATTTTCACCATGTTTAATTCCTTAGAAATTTGGTCTATAAACGCGACTTTTGTACCCTGTTTTACAAAAGCTCCCTACAGTGGGGGGGGGGGGGGGGGTATCCCCCTTTCCATCCCCCCCCCCCCCCCGCTCATTCGCTTCGCTCACGCGCCGAGGATCTCACATCGTCACAATGTGCCCCCCTTGAGATTTTGCCCCCCCAAAACCAGAAGTGTTCCGGCGCGCTTGGTGATCTCCATGTAAGGTCACCCTTTTCTAACTCCACCAACTTCAGAAAGTCATCTTGAAAGACCAAAGGAGCGACTTTAGATCTCCAATAATCTTTCTGTTCTTCTTTGAGTATCCCTTTGATCTTAGTCTTTGTCTTTCCAATGGTTACATCTTGTGTTTGATGTACATAACTTTCACAGACTGCAGCATTACATAATGACATTTTCTTTGACCATTCTGACTCTCGTGATACTTTGTTATCCAGAGCATTTTGAACCTTAGTGTCAGCTCCCAAACGGGAGGATGCATGTGCTAGTACATGACACTCTTTGTACAACTCAGATATGGTTTTGAATTGGAGACCATCTCGGCTGTGGAGAATAGCCGGCGTAGCGCCGTGTGTTGGTATCTTCAGCCATAGTTTTAGTTGCTTAGTTACCATTCCGTCAAGAATAGATAACTGGGTGCTTGTCATATCATGTTCAGTAAGGAAATAACACAAAGAAGGCAAAGAGTATCTGGTCAGCACGGCTACTTTGTATTCATTTCGGACATGACTTTCATCAACATTGTTCAAGATATGTGTTTCTCTTTGATAAACATGAAAGCGTCGCTAGTCTTCATCCAAAATGTTAACAATGAGCCCAAGAACTTTTCAGATTTTTCTTTCACATTATGAATTGGAGTACCATTAATCAAAAACTCGACATCGCATGGCGATCCACGACAGATCGAAAAACAACAGCATTTGGATTGCTTCAGAGTTAAATTCATACTACCATTTTAGTTAGTTAAAGAAGCAATTTCATTCATCACACGTTGGTGCGTACGTTTGTGACCTGTGATTATTGTACGAATAATTCGATTATAGGTGAGCGCATGCTTTCATTTACAATTTTGTACATTATACGTATAACTGTTTATCGCGTCTGTCTAAATGTCAATTAATATTGTCATTGCAATATGTTTTGGTCAACTGCCATAAGGCTTTACTTGGAAATTTTCAGTCAACTCACACTACCACTCTTATTGCTCTATATTTTATATTCTGCAGCTTTTCACAGAATGTTTTTGCCATATTCCCCCAAATGATAGAACAATAATCCACTTGATTCTTAGTAATAATGTTATATAAAAATTAGTAACATTTGTACACTTAGGCCGTCATTTTTTTGAAGTGTTTGGATGTGAAATAATCCTAATTGATGCACCATCAGTAGTACTTTCCCCTGAAGATATCTGTACAATTGATATCATTATATTTTTTCCATAATTTTTGCTATCCCTCGGAAACTGATATGGTCTGTAATAATATTCACCTGTGATATTGACCTGGGCCCCGGCCGTTTAATCAAAAGATATAAGCGACTATAAATTTCCGTACCACACACCACACCGGCTGCCATAGACTTACAATAGAAATCAACTATACAATCAATTATAACTCTTCATGAAACAGGGCCCTGTACAATTCATCTGTATATATTGGCGTGGCGCGAGACCGTTTCCATGTCAACGGAACCTTGTTTTGGAGCATCGACAGAGATAAGTAAGAGGGTTATGATATAGACTTAAGGATAATTGCAGGTACATTGTCTAGACCACGGGCTTTGTTAGTAGCAAGATCATAATGTTTACCTTGTAAATGTTAATTTGCATATTCTAATATCAAAATTGAAAATAAAATTTGAATTTGATTTCCTTTAACCTCATTTCATTTCCTTTGAATTTTATTTCATTTTTTTATATATAAAAAAAAACCCAGACCAAACCCTGTGTCGGTGTCTTGAAGAAATGTTGAAGGATTTGAGCGTAGGGATGTGAATGTTGACAATGCGTCTTTCTTAATCCTATAAAGCCCAAGGGGGGGGGGGCACATTGTGCCCCCTACCATATTTTCGTTTGCCAGTCCTACACCCTTTACCCGATTTCAATCAAATTTGCTGACTTTTCCTAAACTTTTATTGCAAACATTTTGATATATAATTTAGTTATGTCCAATATTGCTGGTGGTCATGGCAACCGTAAACTCACAACCATGTTCGTCAGATTTTACATGATTTTCTATTCCAATTTCAGTTAACAATATAATAACGAATGAAATAGGGGTTTTCTTGACTGTAATTTGCTGAAGGACAAAAATGCGAAGCAATTATGGTTGTGAATTACCCTGAAATGGTCTTCTTATTATTTCCTTTATTTTGTATATGACATATGCATCAAATAATAGATATAATAGAAATAATCGAAAATACAGCATTTTCAAAGACTACCCTTTTATTTTGTGTTATCTTCACACAAGCTTTGCCTGTAATATCATTTGTTTATCATATTATCAATCTTCAAACTCAAAATTCAATATTTTGGAAATATGAAATGTGATGCCAATATACATGTACCCATTCCAAGCAATACATCATAGGTTTCATATATTTCTTTATATTGTAATGAATAGCGCCCCCAAATGTTGACCTTGAGAAATGTCAACCATAACTGATAGTGAAGGTTGCCTTGCCTTTCCTTTCCTCAAAATGATTGATATGACATAAAAACATATACTGGGAATAAAGAAATAACAAGAAAAATATGATTTTAGCGTATTTCCTATGTATATCTTTATATTTTGGTAAATAGCGCCCTCAGTGGATGACCTTGAAAATTTTCTAGTGTTGGGTCATGTAGAGTATAAGTTATTCTACCCATGTGCCAAATATGACGGTCATACATCATATGATAAAGAAGTTATACAGGGGACCCCCCTTGGGCTTGGACATTGCAGCTGGAAGGGGTCAAAATAGCTTGGGCTTTATGGGGTTAATGGATTCCAAGCATACCATGTGCAGCGCACTTTTAGTGCCTCGTCTCTTCCCTTTGTTAGCTCTGGTGCTGCTTGCTAGGTTATCATCAAGAGTTCTCGTGGTTGTTTACTTTTAATAAGAGGACTCAAGCTCCCTTCGGTAGCCACGTAAAACAAATAAAATCTATTCAACGCGAAGCAATACAATCTGCATTTTGCCCGAAAAGTGCGAAAGATCCACCTCACACTGTTTGAAGACTTGGCGGCGGGGCAAGAATGAGCAAAGAATTTTGAATAAAAAAAGAGGCAGACACCGTGTGGGATTTTTTTTTCCCGAGCTGGGACAGGTATTACCTACGTATTTGCTTACACTAAAAGGAGGAGGAGAAAGAGGAGGAGGAGGAAAAGAAGAAGTAGAAACCCCAACATTTGCATCTAATCTAGAAAGACAGACAGAAAGAAAGAACTGTCCTAAAAAGGTCACTAATGTTGAATTTCAAAACTAATTCAAAAGGGCGGTGAGCTTTCGATCCTGGCAGAATGAAGAGAATCTTCGTCAGAGGCAAAATGTCATACGTACAAGGCTTATGGCAGATACTACAGAGTACTCACAGCATGCTACTTAAAGGACTCGTACATTGTATAGTATTGGTTGAAATGAGAATTGAGCTTTAAAATTTGTGGCAGTTAATTAGATTCTAACAGGAATTTTTATGATTTTATAGTAGTTTATTTGATGGAATTCGGTTTGGAAATGGCTGAGATATGAAAAACGAAAGTTAAACAAAGCGATCCTAATAAAAGTTATTTCCCGCATTTTATTGGGATCACATTGTTTTGGATATCTCGCCCATTTCGAAAGCAATTTTCATCAAATGAATAATAGATTCCATTAGAATGATATCCTCTTTCATAATTCGTAAGAGGTTTCTCATTATCTCACAAAAAAAAAACCCACAAAAAAACATAAAAAGTTGGAAACCTGAAGCCCAATCTCAGCAAAACTTTAAAGTCCCTTGAAACCATTGAATGCGTTGTTGTTGTTGTTTGATTGGAGCTTGTCATTCCCCAAAGAGTATTTACGCCATATCAGAATTTACCGTTGAATGCGTACAGTTGTTGATATAGCCTTTTGACAAGCCCTGTCGCTTTTCACATGATGGCTGTAGCGGGAGAACTCAGCTATATCGCCCCTATTTCGCTCGCTACCATACAGCGAGAGGGCATTGGCAAAAGACTATAGTTGATAGGGTATAATAATTTCATTAGATAAGTATATCTTGTATTGATATTGTATTAATCTTTGTGCACATTGCTCACAGCCCAGATGTTTGCTTTATATCTTAGCGTTGTTGTTTTTTTTTTTTTTTACTTTATGTAAATTTGTGATAAATTCCGCGTGAAATAGTCCCGATTAACCACGAGCATTGGTCGAGCCCCTCTCGTGTATAAGAGTGGCCTAGGCAGGTGAACAGCCAAACAAGGCCCCTCCTTATTGCTGAGATGTCTGAACAAGGTACCGAGTCGGGCCTGGCCAGACGGGCCGCTCAGACTGAGGCTAGTGGGGGAGACTCAATTGATATGGTACATTATTTTGTGAATTATTTTTAAGAAAATGAAAATAATCAAGGGTAAAATTTGAAATTTAAAGTAATTTCATAAGTCCCGATTAACCATGAGCATTGGTCGAGCCCCTCTCGTGTATTGGAGTGAAGGCATTTGTACGTGATTGACAAGATTTTGTAGATGATACGCTTGTGCACAGGGAGCCAGTGCAATAATTGCTGAAGAAGAGGAGAGGCATGACTGTTGGTAATGTCGTCATTCATCCATCAAGTTCAGTTAGAAGCCTGGGTGTCGAAATTGACTCCTCCATGAAGCTGAATCACCACGTTTCTTCTCTAAGCAGTTCGCTTCATTTTCATCTCTCAAATATTGCACGTATCAGGCCTTTCCTCGATCAGAAAGCTTGTGAGCATGCTGTGAGAGCTCTCCTTACCTCAAGAATAGACTATGCAAACTCCATGCTGTCAGGTACATCTTCAAGTAATGTCCAGCGCCTTCAACGTGCTCAAAACCGTGCTGCAAAGCTGGTTTTTCTAGCCAAGAAGCGTGGCATGCCTCTCCTCTTCTTCAGCAATTGCACTGGCTCCCTGTGCACAAGCGTATCATCTATAAAATCTTGTCAATCACGTACAAATGCCTTCAGAATTGTGCTCCATCTTACCTCCTGAATCTACTTTCACGGCACCAATCTAAAGGATAAGGAATAAGGTCAGGCCAAGACCCAACCCGGCTGTCTGTCCCCTGGACTCTCACTCGGACAGGAGACAGATCCTTCTCGGCAGCTGCCCCACGCCCATGGAATCAGCTCCCTCAAAGTATCAGGGAATCACTATCTCTGTCAGTTTTCCATAAATCGTTGAAGACTTTCCTTTTCAATAACTGATTGATTCAATATGTACTTTTTTAACTTTCTCTCCTTGTTTGTTGTATTTTTTTTCTTTCTCTCCTTGTTTGCTGTATTTTTTTTCTTTCTTTTCTCCTACCTCCCAAGTGAAAGATGGATTTGTGAAGCGCTGTGATACATAAAAGTACTATTTGTAAGAGCGCTATAGAAATACTAATATTGTATTGTATTGTAAGCAAAGATTTGGCGTAAATATTCTTAGGGAATAATAAACGCCAAATAGATTCAAACAACAACAACAACAGCAACAACAACAACAACAACATGGTTCCATTCGTGCCCGAGTTAACTAGTACGTTTAATACCTTGGTATAGCGGCAGCGGAGATGGTATAAAGGAAGAAAAGTGTTTCGACGAGCATAGTGTTGGGCAGGTGCCTCGAAAAAATACTTTCGGGAAGCCGTACGATCGTTGAAGCAACTTTCTTTCAAGATATCCGTTTGCACAGCATTTGTGGGGAATGTCTCACCTTTGTTAGTTCTGGAGCATGTCATCAATTGGTATCGTTGTTTTTCCATTTTACATAACAGCCCTCATAGCATGCTTCCTTTAATTGTTGCCACGTAGAACAAGTAGGTTCTGTTCAACGCGATGCAATTCAATCTACATTTGGGGCTAAAAGTGCGTAAGATCCATCCAATACCATTTGAAGACGTGGCGTGGTTTATAGAGACAGACACCGCTCGCGGAATCTATTCCAGTTTGGACGTAGTCTCTGTGCATTTGCCTACGCTGTAAATGGAACAAGAAGAAAAAGAAGAAGGAGAAGAAGAGAGTAGATATTTGTATTTTGCCCTAATTCCCAATCTTCACTTGCCAGAGACTGGAAGGCGCGAAGGATCAACCGGTCAGTATGAATATCTTGCGAAAACAAGGTCTTGTATGCCTTCCGCCGAATCACTATCGTCCGTGCTTGGCTGCCTGTCTTGTTGCGTTGACGTTTATATGTTGTGCTCTCATCTCGAGTCAGAACAGTCATCTCAAACGAGTTATAATGAAAGCCGAACGTTCCAGTGTGTCAGAATCCCGATTGATACCGAGGAAGCGAACACACGATAAGGGTCTCTACCTCAATGAACCAATCGATGATCACAATTACAAATATTTCCATAACCCTGTAGACGCCTGCATGAGTCAAGAAGAACCGTCGGATGTTTTCATTCTTATTCTGGTTACATCGTCACCCGCCAACCATGAGCGACGCCAGCTGATACGCAGCACCTACGGGAGAAACTCGTCCTGGCCAGTCGATAAACGAGGAGAAACAAAGACTCTCTTCATTCTCGGAGTCACGGACAATTCCATACAGGAGGTCATTGATGACGAGGCCTATCGTTATGGGGACATCGTCCAGGAGGACTTCATAGACAGCTACCACAATCTTACGCGCAAAACTGTGGCGGCGTTCAAGTGGGCCAACCGATTTTGTCGCCATGCCAACTTTGTCATGAAACTGGACGATGACGTCATGCTACATCAGAAGCGGCTATTGGAACTCCTTCAGGATCAACCAGCCGTGAACTTCTCGGCAGGTGAAGTGCTCGTTAACACTCCCGTAGTGCGGAAAGCCAACAGTAAAGATGGCAAATGGTATATTTCGGAAGAATATTACCCCAACCAAACGTATCCTCCTTATATGAACGGCCATATCTACCTGTTATCCAGTGATCTGGTGGAAGCTGTTTATCGCACTGCCGTCCAGACGCCCCTCTTTCCCTGGGAGGATGTTTTTGTTGGAATATGTCTCCAAAAGTTGCATGTGAAATTAACACCAATCAGTTTATTCTTACGTATCAACTACCCTAGATTTGTCGTGGATGATGACAAAAAGATGGTCGCAAGAATGAAGCATTTTTTCGCAGTTGCTGACATTTCCCCATATCTCATGGAGCTGATGTGGAGAGCATTTCGGGTGGAAACACTTTAGCCCTCCTTCCAAATACACTGCAGCATGCATTTCGTCTTTTCGTTAAAATAACGGAAGGGAGCGTTAGGAACCAAGATCACTGTGTTAGAGTTTGGATTTGAGTTCGGATTGTGAATAGTGAAGGTGAATATATATCATTCATAAGGAAGCAGATACGAGGTCAACACGCGTTAAAACGATTTTCAGATTTAGTACATTACTATTATGTTCCTGCATGTACACACAAGGTCTTCTATTTCAAAATATTTTTTTTTTCTGCAGTGTAATCATCTGGTTTTATTTTCTTTCTTTTTTCTGTGTGTGTGTGTGTGTGTGTGTGTGTGTGTGTGTGTGTGTTTCCGGCTAGGAGGTATTACAAAATGAAATATTGCCAATACATAATATCCAGCCAGGAGACATTCATAGAATAGTGCAAACATATAAAACATAGTGGTATATCTATAAAAGTTGGAATATGGGAATGAATGCTAAAGAAATATGAAGGAACCTACTAAAAAGCAAGCTTGTGGGGCGTAGGTCCCAATTAAATTCGAGCTACAGATTGAGATGAGGAGCACGGGTACAACAGATGACCGAAACATAAAGAAAAAATACCCCCCCCCCAAAAAAAAAAAAAAACCAAACAAACAAACAAACAAACAAACAAACAAAACAAAAAACAAACAAATATACACTGATATTGCAAATTCTTCTCTCATGCAGGCCTGGGGGTCGGATAAGCCACATGCTGTAAGCGGATGAGCTGTTATCCTTTTAGCGGTAATAACAAATGTGAATTTGTTATTACAGTAATAACATTTTTTTTTTTTTTTGCGGGGGGGGGGAGGTAGATTTGATACCAAATCAATTATCTCCGCGTTATATGCAGAGGAGTCATAACCTGTGTTGTTTGGATTTATAGTTTACGTTAAAATTCATGAAAGCGCATTAACTCTTTATGTGCCACGTTCGCACACCCGACTCAGTCGACGGCGTGCCAACTTCGCATATCCTGCTCAAACGCACAAACTCGTCCAAAACGATCGATAAATCGCCAAAATGCCCCAGTACAATGGAAGAGTTTCTCGTGATTCCATTCTTGTCACAGGTAGCTCGCATTTTATGTGGTGATTGACTATCAAGGGGAGTTCCTCACTAGATTTGCGAGTAAATTCTAAGTTTCTTGCACTGTTTTGTGTGCAAACGTCATGCCTTTTATACAGTAATGTAGCTACATACCACTGGTCATTACCTTTAGAAAGAAAAGTCATCATTAATTAAGAGTACAAATTACATCAAGACAAAGTTTGACATTTTTTTTTTTTTTTTATTTAAGAGAGACATATTCTCCGCGAGGTTGATCCCAAAAGAAGAAAAACAATAATTTCAAATGAAGAGCTTGATCTCAAAGCAGGTTAAAGGGTGTGTACAGTTCTGGTTGAGGTGAGGATTTAGCTGTTAACGTTTTGACAGATATTCAGAAACCACTCTATGAGACGTCAAAGAGCATGAAATTCTAAGGGATATCAAAAGTTTATTTGATGAAAATCGGCTTGGAAATGGCTGAGATATCCAAAAACAAGGTGAAACAAAGAGATCCTAATAAAAGGCGTGACCTGTCTCCTTTTATTATTATCACTTTTTTGGATATCTCAGCCATTTGAAAACCAATTTTCATCAAATAAACGTTGAATCCTTCTTGAAATTACATGCTCTTCGATATTTCATAAGAGGTTTGTTATTATCTGACTTAAGAATGTTCAAAACGTGAATCACCACCTCAACCAGTACCTTTAAGAGCAATTTTCAGCCTTCTTAAAATAAGTTCATCATTTACTTACAAAAGGAAACCAATTTCCATTAATTCCTATACTTACTTTTTTTACATTGTTTAATACTCCCAGTATTTTGTCTTTGTCCTAAACACCAAGTTATTTAATGGTACCGTTGTATTAAACCTACAGCATTCTTTTTCAAACACGGCGAGATCTGTACAGTCTGGTTTGAGCGATATTCATGTGGTTCATTAGTTCATTCTTTATATTGATTTTTGCACTGGTATAATTTTAGTTGGTCAAGATAAACATATCCGTTCTCCGTGTAATTCCATGCCTATGAATTCGGGAACCTACAGTTTTACAAGCGTCATTGCTTTTATGTAGGCCACATCATATTTCTGACATTTACTTGTGACATACTGAGATGATATGACCATATTATACATTTGTGTTAGGGAGCCTAAGTATGCTTTTATTTTTTTTTTCTTTCTTCTCCAACCAAAAGATATGGTTGTATATCTTGTTTTATTGTCAATCATTTTGTAATCCCATCACTGAGAAAGTGGATATATGAAAATAAACTTGAACTAAATTTGAATTAAACTTATTTCATGAAAGGTGATATCCTTGAAGTGATGATTAAAAGTGTCCAACATTGTCTCATCATTTCAATTATTTTAACTTTAATCGCAAAAGTGAGTATTTAAAATCAACAACAATGGAGATAATCCGTTCGAAATAAAACTTTTCAAATACCTATGTTATTTCCGGCCAGTTTTCTCGGCCATTTTCGCACTTTTGTCACTCCATCGCTTTATGGAACAAACACATGGTCACACAGTGTGGTTTGTATGAAAATGTCCCAATTTCACACAGTAACTATGTGACATTGGGACATTTTCACATAAACCACACAGTGTGACCGTGACGTGTTTGTTCCAAGGGGGTGACACGACATTTGCTCCTGCGACAATTGCTCCGGTCTTATTTTCTCCAAGGACTTAGGGTTAGGGTTAGGGTTGTGATAGGGTTTCCGGTTTATTTTGATGTGAGGATTAGGATTAGGGTGAGGGTTATGTGTTTGAGTAGGTTTTATGTTGGGCTTAGCCTACAGATATTTCATGGGAGCAATTGTCGCAGGAGCAAATGTCATGGAACCTCCAAGGGATGCATGGGATGGAGGGTTCATTCAATTTAGCAAAATCCTCGTTATCGAGCAGACTGTCTTTCAAATTGCAACTTGTGATCAATTTAGCATTTAGCATTTCGATCAACTGAATTTCCACATGTGACTTTCAAATTTCCAAAATGGGTATTAACAAATTGGCAGGCATCATAACTTAAAGCCGAAAAGAGTATTCCAGTCATTCGATTTCACGACGGGCAGTTAAGTTCCAAACATATTCTTTTATGTTAATTCTACTTTGAAAAAAAAGGTAGGTGTGAACATCTAATCGTGTGTATTCCAATGTTACTTTCTTTCCTCAACACACTGCACACTGCAGTGCGTTGATGAAAAAAAATAGTATAGTTTTGACCTTATATAATTCGAGTTTGATGTTCTGTAACGCCCCCTCCCTTTCATACATAACATTATAGACCTACAGGTACATGTACCAGTGTTACAAATTCAATTCATCTTCTTACAGTCATGGCAGCACAAGTTAGATACAGACGTATATCTCAAGAAGAGATCACGAGAGAAAGAATTACAGAAGCATTTTAGGATCATAACCTTGACTACCTACTTGTGGCTGACACACTCGAAACAAAGCGCTCAACGGCCAGATCAGTTTTGGCAATATACACTGTATCTTCGGACTGGGAGACGTAATAAACACATTGTGATATAAGACTATAAAATGAATTCGAAAGAACGAGTGCAGCATATAGGTAATTACGTGACTATGTCACTGTAAATTGAATGCGCTATCCATTTTTGCTCAAACAAAATTGCACACCTGTCAGCCACAGCGAGCGATTGGAACTTTTAACTAAATGTCACGTGATGGCCAAGGAACCAATAGGATAGCTACATCCCTTTTAGCAATAGAAATATTTTTAAAAATAAAGAAAGTTAATGTGTGATTGGGTTTCCACTTTCCGGTCAAAATCCTTACTTTACAAGGCGTTGGTGTTTAAGTTTCTTGTGCACAATGTAATTTACGTTTTCCCGTCCAATCTCATCAGATTTGCATTCGATTCAACGAGAAGGCGTGTAAATTCAAGCCATTCATTTTAATTCTTTGATCATTCAATTTCGTTTCATGCCATACCATTTAGATTCTATTTCATTCAATTTAGAAGAAAATTCATTCAAGTTAAGACTCAAAGTGGCATTCAATTTCGTACCAAGTGGAAATTCCAATTTCATTTTTAGGAACACAACTTTGAACTTTAAGCATTTATCAACATAAACTCTGTTGAATGTCATTCATACCGTATTTATGCACGTCAAATTCCCATTTTCACTGGTAACATGATTTCATCATATAGTTTAATCTTTATTATGGAGTACTTGTGTGTAATCAGTTAATTACAATCATATCTCTCTTCCAGTTTCAATTCGTTAACTATAGATGTAACACTTACGGAATGGTCATATTTCTCAATTTTTTACTCGAAGTAGTCGTCCCGATGCATAATGTATGTTGTGGACCCCATGCAGCCCATAGTGGATTTTTTTTTTTACCCTCCTCATAATATATACGTCGCTCGAGCCAGGCGTAGAACGTTTCTGTTGTTTTTTGGTTTTTTTAAGTATATCTCTATATCGACAGTAATATACATTGATATGCTATAAAAATGGAGAGCCGTTTCGTGCTTTGTATCCATCAAGTATCAGTTTCTACTTGATTTGATTTCATATCATTTCATTTATTTCATTTCATTTCATTTCATTTCATTTCATTTCATATCATTTCATTTATTTCATTTCATTTCATTTCATTTCATTTCATTTCATATCATTTCATTTATTTCATTTCATTTCATTTCATTTCATTTCATATCATTTCATTTATTTCATTTCATTTCATTTCATTTCATATCATTTCATTCATTTCATTTCATTTCATTTCATTTCATTTCATTTCATTTCAATTCATTTCATTTCATTTCATTTCATTTCATTTCATTTATTTCAGCACGGCACATGATTCAGCCAGACGGCTGTTCTCCCTCATGTCCGTGCATCATGAGGAAAAAAAAATGACATTAACGTACATGGTGTATTTCAAAACATATACACATGTTCATGAAAACAAAATAAATAACATACAATTAGATGAAACAATTCATAACTATATATATATGTATATATATATATATATATATATATATATATATACATACATATATACATATATGTATATATATATATATACATTTAATGTGTGTGTTTATATATTTACAGGAAAAAAATGAATACATGCTCAGTTTACTTGAAAAAAAAATGATGAAGGGATACAATGTCCTTTTGGAGTCAGATACAAATTAAAACTCTGTCTATAACCGCTAAGAATTGTTTCCTGTTTTACGCATGTTGGCAATGTATTCCATAATTCTGGGCCTTGATAACTAAAACTCCTTTGCCTAAAGCAGGCTTTGATATATAGTAACTTGAATATCAGTGTTGTATTCCTTAAATCTCAGTGTTGTATTCCTTCAATCATAATCAAAGATTTTCAACTCAAACATCAAGGAGTTTAATTATACGCGACGTTTTAATATTGTGCAAAGCATAACATGTTTGTTTCTTCTCATTTCACTCAAGTGTGTCAACATTAATTTGTGAGTATAACAGTTTAGTTGGATATCTCGAATTTACCTGCAACACTGGTTTTAGAGAAGGATTTTGAAGAATTTGAGGACGCTTTATGTTTATTATTTGACCATATAACATCACAATAATCAAAATTACTTTGAATAATGGATTTATTAAAAAAAGATAATGTTATGGCCGTTTCAACTGCTCTATAAATAAAAAGTCTCATTCTCTTTAACGAATTTCTAACAGTGCGTTTACGTATATATTCAATATGATGGCTCCAGTCTAGTGACTGATCAATATACACACCAAGATATTTACAATGAGGAACTTGAATTATTCTATAACATCGTTTACACTCACATTCAAATTCACTTGTTTAACGTTTTTCTTAGACCCTATCAGCATAGTTTCAAATTTTTCCAAATTAAAGGCTAATCGATTACACGCCAGCAAATCTGCAATACGGGTCATATCATGGCTTAAATTTCTTTAATCTGTTTCACATCTTACCAGACACATAAATATACCTGTCGTCAGCATATAATGAACGTTGTTAGCCGTAAAGGCAATTCAGTGATAAAGATTGTAAACAACAGTGGGCCAAGATTGGACCCTTGCGGGACTTCACATGTTACGCCAGGTGATTTCGATTGAAAACCATTCACCTCAGTATATTGTGTGCGATTGATGAGGTAATCCTCAAATCATTCACAGGCTTGGGGCTCCATACCAATCATTCGCACCTTATCTTCCAGTTTAGAGTGGTCCACTGTATCAAAGGCTTTTCTCAAGTCTATACCAAGGAGGTTTAAGAGTTGGAGTTCCAACTGGCTGTAATTATTCAAACAGTTGTCAGATTTCCATTGATGTACAAAAGAATTTCAAAGGTGCATTTGTGCCTTTGATGACCGATGTTCGAAGCCGCCGTCTTGCTTAGCAATCTGAAGATTAATTTTAAACGTTAACATAATATTGGTCGTACTTTGCTTATTTATTTATTAAGAGAAATTAAATTTTACTTAATGATTAAGCATGTAAAACAAAAGTCGATCCCGTGCAGAAATTTGCGCAAAAGTGTAAATCAGACCTGTATCATGTGAAAATGTTTAAAACTGTACCATCCTGGAAAGCCGGTTTTATCACTTTTCCGCGTAATTCCGACAAATCAAACTAACATGGAATAATCTTCAAGTATAATTCTTTATCGATAGATATATCAGATTAGTGCCCTGGTATGCCCCGTCGAGTAATTTTCATCTTTATTTCAGCATTTTTTGCGCAATTTCTATTCGCACATCCTCCGTGTCAGTAACCACCTACCTTTTATAAGAAGGGATAGCGAAAAGTAATTACCATCACAAAGGCATATCTTCCTTAGAAAGTGGCTGGTGATTATGCAATGAGACACGAGTCAATTGTCTTCCTATCTGTGTGGCAGATCCTGTTTGGCACATGCTTCAAATATTTTTGAGCAGCGGCATCGAACATCTAGCAAAGGAAATAAGACCCCGTTTACAGTGCGGGGCCGGGCTCGGCCGCGGCCGAGCCCGGCCTCAATTGCACGGCCGAGCCTCCCAATTTTGTCCGTTTACACTGCCGGGCTCGGCCGCGCTTTTGATTCAAACCTTTCAATATTTTGTCGTAGTGGCGCTCTGCTTGGAAACAAATGCAATTTGGTATTGTCTGGTTTTCAGACCCTTTGCCAAATGAATTCCGAGGCGACGAATTCGCCGTTCGGGCAAAGGCCTTTGCCGAAGGAATGAATCCTTTGCAGGACAAAACCACCTTAAATTATATTAGTTTTCGACGTTGAGGGGGTTAATATCCTGAATAGCGAAAGATACATGCGGAGGGTTTGGAAGCCAGACTAAAATTGGCCGCGCATTTGGCCCAGTTTGCGTTTACACCAAGAAAAGGCCGGGCTCCAGAGCGTGGCCAAATGCGAGGCCAATTCCAATTTTGGCCTCGCATTTGACCTTTTGCGCGTTTACACTGAAGCGAGGCTGGACTCGGCCGCGGCCGAGCCGCGGCCGAGCCTCGCACTGTAAACGGGGCCGTGCACTGTAAACGGGGCACTGGGCCGTGCCCAGTCCCGCTTCAGTGTAAACGCGCAAAAGGCCAAATGCGAGGCCAAAATTGGCCTCGCATTTGGCCTCGCTCTGGAGGTGGTCTCGGCCGCGGCCGAGCCGCGACCGAGCCCGGCCTTTTCTCAGTGTAAATGCAAACTGGGCCAAATGCGCGGCCAATTGCGCGGCCAATTTTAGTCTGGCTTCCAAACCCTCTGCCTGTATCTTTCGCTATTCAGGATATTAACCCCCTCAACGTCGAAAACCAGTATAGTTTAAGGTGGTTTTGTCCTGCAAAGGATTCTTTCCTTCGGCAAAGGCCTTTGCCCGAACGGCGAATTCGTCGCCACGGAATTCATTTGGCAAAGGGCCTGAAAACCAGACAATACCAAATTGCATTTGTTTACAAGCAGAGCGCCACTACGACAAAATATTGAAAGGTTTGAATCAAAAGCGCGGCCGAGCCCAGCAGTGTAAACAGACAAAATTGCGAGGCTCGGCCGCGGCTCGCGGCCGTGCCCAGCCCCACTTCAGTGTAAACGCGCAAAAGGCCAAATGCGGGGCCAAAATTGGCCTCGCGTTTGGCCTCACTCTTGAGGTGGTCTCGGCCGCGGCTCGGCCACGGCCGAGCCCGGCCTTTTCTCAATGAGTGTAAACGTAAACTGGCCGGGCCAAATGCGCGGCCAATTTTAGTCTGGCTTCCAAACCCTCTACCTGTACTATTTCGCTGGTCAGGATATTAACACCCTCAACGTCGAAAACTAGTATAGTTTAAGGTGGTTTTGTCCTGCAAAGGATTTTTTCCTTCGGCAAAGGCCTTTGCCCGAATGGCGACTTCGTCGCCACGGAATTCATTTGGCAAAGGGTCTGAAAACCCGTGAGACAATACCAAATTGCATTTGTTTACAAGCAGAGCGCCACTACGACAAAATATTGAAAGGTTTGAATCAAAAGCGCGGCCGAGCCCGGCAGTGTAAACGGACAAAATTGCGGGGCCCGGCCTCACAATTGAGGCTGGGCTCGGCCGCGGCTCGGCCCAGCCCCGCACTGTAAACGGGGTCTTTGACAGTTGTGACTCCATTTTCTTGAACCTCCTTGTCTATACTGACAATTCCTGTCATCCTAACATCATCCATACAGGAGAGCCAGTCTTCAGTAACTTTCAATAGCGTGGTCATTGTTGAATGTTGTCGGCGAAAACCTGACTGGTTTTTGTTAATGGCGTCAACTGAATGCAAATCTATGGGAGCAAAATTGTACACAATCTTTTCAAGCATCTTGACAGCAGACTGGAAATTGGTCGGTAGTTATTGATATCTGTCTTTTTGATTTTTGAACGTTTCAGTGAAGTCGGAATTTTACCAGTCTTAATGGACAAATTGAACATTAAGGTTAGGTGTGCAATAACATATTCAGAAACGGCTTTTAACATACTTAGTGGTAGCGTACCCCCTTCACTGGATTTTTTTTTTTTAATTCGGCAAGACCCTTAAGGCTTTTTCGACATCTGATTGAGAGATTTGCTGAAAATCAAAGTTTGGTTGATTGACTGATCCATACTTCTGTGGCCAAATAACTATCTTATGTGACGCTCCTCTGTATGATTGGGCCAGCTTCACTGAAATAAACATGAAATCGATCTGCAACATCTTTTGAGCGGGGTCATCCCACTAGACCGACACCCACGAGTCATGCAGGCCACGAGTTCGACATTGAAAACAAGTCCATGAGTCATACAAACCTATTAGGAGAATCATGCATTATGGCGGAGGCATACCAGTCGTCAGAGCGACATTTCTAGTTTTGCAATGCTTTCATACCCATGTACAAGTTTTTACTGTGTGTTTATCGCTATTGTTGTTTTTTATATGAATTTGATAGGTATGTTAAGTGGACCCCCTTGAAAATCAGCTGTGCTGAAAGGGCTATCCTCCCTACTGCTTGAAATGAATGAATAGATAATAAATAAATAAATAAATAAATAAATAAATAAATAAATAAATAAATAAATAAATAAATAAATAAGTAAATAAATAAATACAGCCCATGAGTTCGACACTAGGCATATAAAGCCCATGTTTCGACACTAAGTAAAAACTGCCCACGAGTTCGACAGATACAACACGGGGCTTAATGTGTCGGTCTCGTCATTTCTCGTGGGCCATGTTAGCTTAGTGTCAAATTAATGGGCTGTATGACTCGTGGGTGTCGGTCTCATGACATGCATCCTTCTGAACTCATCAATGCACCATCTTCACCTTGTAAATATAGTTGAACTTTATCTTTTTTTCTTCGATGGCATAACATGTATGCTTCCATGATTTTCGTATCTCGTGAAAACTTGTCAGTTGTTAAAACAGTCTTCAGGCCTTAGAAATGAAGAGCTTGTTTGCAAAAACCGATAAGTCCATATTTGCCAAATGGAGATATTTGCGATTAAAGGTCAAGAAAAATAAAGAGAATTAATAAGAAAATTTTTGCTTCTTTTGACCATAACTTCAAAAAAGTACCTTTATATGTAGTGACCAATATATCATCTAAAAGGTATTATTTTGTACGTTATGACAGGGATCGCACTTCAAAATCTTCAAAAATGGACTTATCGGTTTTTGCAAACAAACTCTTGAAATATACTCAGATTCAGCCTTCCTTATTTCTTCAGTGACCTTATTTCGTAACATCCTGTTGTCACTCCAATCTGTATCTTCTTCCATTCTCTTTAATGTTTTTTTTTTCTTTTTGTGTATTTCTTGCATGAATCAACTCTACTATCCTTCTTGCCATCCAAGGAGATTCTTTTCTTCCTCACTCTATGATTTTTTAATGGGATCATAACATTAGCCCGCTTACGTATGTATCATTTTACATCATCTTTGCTTTCCAATACGAGCCAATTAATGCCAATAAATTTCTCGAACGTATGCTTCCATATCTATACGCTTCACATTACGTACCATGACATACTTGTGCTGGTCTGGGGGTAGCTTCTGATCTTTGTTCCGATCCCCACGTCCAGTGGCGTATCTAGGGGGGGGCAAGGGGGGCACGTGCCCCGGGCGCCACTCCTTGGGGGCGCAAAAAAAAACGAAGAAGAAGAAGAAAAAAAAAGAAAAAAAAAACGAAGAAGAAGAAGAAGAAGAAGAAGAAGAAAAAAAACCTCGCCCGGAAGGGGGAGGGAGAATGGTGGGGAGGGGCAGAAAACCAAATCAAACAAGATAAAAACAAAACATGATGATGACGCGGACAAAATGACAATGTTTATTGTGTTCACACAAAAATTCCATGTTCTGTGAGCTGAAATACAAAAATTTTCGGCTCGCTCGCTGCGCTCGCTCGCCAAAATTTATACAAAAAAGAAGAAGGTAAGAACAAAACGTGATGATGACAAAATGACAGTGTCTATTGTGTTCACACATGTCATTTTATATTTAGCAGGCAAAATGTTTCACGGAGCAGCGGCTGCAATTTCATTCGTTCCGAAGCGATCGCCAATTGGATCAAAAGAAGGCGTCAACGGTTTCGAACATAGGGGGGGGGGGGCGTAAAAAAACAACAACAAATCAAACAAGATAAGAACAAAAGGTAATGATGACGCGGAAATATACAAATTTCGGCTCACTCGCTCGTGCTAATTTAGAGTATTTTTTTTCAAGTCCTCAGTTTGTTGGTATAAATCGTTATCTATAAGGCCGTCACTATATCTTTATTAGAATTGTAAGATTTAATAAGCAAAAATTGACAAGAGTTTCATGATTTGTAAGCTGAAATACAAAAATTTTCGGCTCGCTCGCTGCGCTCGCTCGCCAAAACTTGTATAAAAAAAGAGAAGAAGATAAGAACAAAACGTGACGATGACGCGGACAAAATGATAATGTCTATTGTGTTCACTCATGTCATTTTATATTTAGCAGGAAAATGTTACACGGAGCAGCGACTGCAATTTCATTCGTTCTGAAGCGATCGGAGATTGGATCAAAAGAGGACGCCAACGGGTTCGAATATACGGGGGAGGGGGGCGCAAAAAAAAAATTAAAAAAAGATAAGAAAAAACCGTAATGATGACGCAGAAATATACAAATTTCGGCTCACTCGCTCGTACTAATTTAGAGTATTTTTTCAAGTCCTCAGTTTGTTGGAATAAATCGTTATCTATAAGGTCGTCACTATAATTGTGAGATTTAATAAGCAAAAAAATGACAAGAATTCCATGTTTTGTAAGCTGAAATACAAAAATTTTCGGCTCGCTCGCTGCGCTCGCTCGCCAAAATTTATATATAAAAAAAGATAAGAACAATACGTGATGATGACGAGGACATTTACAAATTTCGGCTCACTCGCGCGCACTAATTTAGAGTATTTTTTAAAGTCCTCAGTTTTTTGGTATAAATCGATATCTATAAGGCTGTCACTATATCTTGATTAGAATTGTAAGATTTGGTAAGCAAAAAATGACAAAAATTCCATGTTTTGTAAGCTGAAATACAAAAATTTTCGGCTCGCTCGCTGCGCTCGCTCGCCAAAATCTATCAAAATTCATTACATTTAAATCACCCTCAAAAGATCCCTTTTAAGTGCTTGAAAAAGCATCATGTGGACTTTGTTTAAAGTCCCTACCGGGATGGGGTTGGGGTTGAACACTTTTTCAGAAATTAGGGGCGCAATTTTCGTGGGCTTGCCCCGGGCGCCGTTTTCCCTAGATACGCCACTGCCCACGTCCAATGGATTAGATAATGATCACTGAGAGCTACATGAATAACTCCCCTCTGTCTTATTCTATCAGGATTATTTGTAATAATGAGATCCACTAATGTTGAAGTCACATTTGCGGGGTCCTCCCACTAGACCGACACCCACGAGTCATACAGCCCACAAGTTCGACATTGAAAAGAGGTCCACGAGTCATACAGCTCACCAGTCATACAGCCTATGAGGTCGACACTAGGAAAATAAAGCCCATGAGTTCGACACTAGGTAAAAACAGCCCACGATTTCGACAGATACAGCACGGGGCTTAATGTGTTGGTCTAGTGGGCCTTCTTTGCTTATTGTCGAACTCATGGGCTGTATGCAGTATGACTCGTGAGCTGTATAACTCATGGGCTATATGACTTGTGAGCTGTATGACTCGTGGGTTGTATGACTCGTGGGTGTCGGTCTCGTGACGTGCACCCACATTTGTTACCCTATGACTTGCTTCAAATTAGAATTATCCAATATCTGACAAAAAAAAAAACGTTTCGACGGCTGCCATAAAGTTCGATCTTAGCATATCACAGTTTATATCACCACGTTCATGTTGATGTCGTCAATTCTCTGAAAAAAGTGCCTCAAAATTCTGAAACATTTCTACACCAGAGTTTGGCGGTCTGTACCAAACCAACACAAGTATATTTTTCATGTCAATAAACTTCATTCAATCCCTTTAAATCTCATCTGCCAAATATAGACGTAATTCGTAATTAATGCTCGACTTAATTTATGCAGCAACTCCTTTTCCATACCTGTCTCTATCTTTGCGAATGAGATCATAGCCATCTATTTTGAGTTTAGTATCATCAATGTTTTCATTTTCACACGTGCGTTTCACTTAATGCGAATATCTCAAGGAGAACTCGTTCATGCAACAATCGAATCTCTTCTATGTTTTTAACAAAGACATGCAGTTTAGATGAGTAAATGTGAATCCTTTGCACTGACGGACTTTTTGAATCTGAACATCTGTATGGTCATCTTTACACGGACTTGCGTAACAACCTTCCTGCTCGTTTACAACACTTGAAGTTGGCGCTGCACAGGTATCATCTAACAATGATTGAAACGGAATTTCTTTAAATAAGCACAGATCACCAATCCAGTTACAGTCAGATTCAAATATTCTGCTATGAACATTAATCTTGTGCACTTTGAAATGACAACACTTCTGGCAATATGCACACATCAAACCATTTTGATTATTCTAACCGGAGTGCTACATTCAATACACGGAAATCGATCCGGTATATTATCAGACAACTGTCAGAGATACAAAGTAGGCCTATATCGCTCAAATCATTTTAAAACAGTCAGTTGCGCTTGCCTTCTATCTTCTCAAGATCTACAATTGTGGATATTGGGAATTTCCTGTCGTCGTTTGTCAGAGCCTTGATTCTGCCATTCAGGGTCCAAACTCGTTTCACCTTCACATGCTTTCGCACCTCACCGATGAGTCATCTCGTTGACGTTGACCACGGCTCCGTTTCATACAATTTGTTATCAGTGACAACTGTCACATTAATATGACAAATTTGCTCTCAGCAAATCAGATGCAAGGATTTCAGTAGCTTATCACAACCATATAACAACTTGTCACTGTTTTATGAAGCTGTACGAAACGGGGCTCAGATCTTCGTGGATGTACATACGCGTTACTTTGAAGTCGGTGCGCTTCTTGTAGATTTCCATTTTCTTGTAGTTGTATAGTTCGCTAGCTTCACGATGATCGGCCTTGTCTTCTGCCCGTCCTACTCTCGCGGAATAACGAGATGACTCCGATCAATGTGCAGCAGCGCGATGTCGATATTGAGCTTCTCCCTTACGTCGATGACCAGCTAGTCTATTGACTCGTCTTTATGTTCCTTGAAATTTCTCGAATTCCTTGAAATCGAAGGCAATTCCTGCGACAGTATTGTTATCGACCTTCACAAAATCGTTCGAGGTGATCGACCTTCTTTTGCAGTTTGTCAAATGTTTCGTCGAGTGACGTGATCTTTTGTTTGTGGTGTTGTTGAAGGTTGTCCTATTCATTATTCTCTCATGATTATAACTATGTGGTGTTCTTATTTGATTCTGTTCTTGATATTTTTACTGAAACTACACAGAGTCCATAAAATATGAGTTTGCGTCCAAGTGAATTTCCTGGAGGCTAACCAAATATTACATTTTGTGTGATAGATATACGACCATCATCCGAAAATGGAAAACTTGCGCGCATTTGCTCCGGAGCGAGAGCACCGGTGCTTATAACACGTGAAAAGACGCGTCATATCCCCCTCCTTTGGGACAAAAATAGCTCTGCACAAAAAACATGGCTATGAATTCAAAACCCTCGCCCTCCAAATGAAACTAGAATGTACCCTCTTTCTACTCCGTGTATTTCCCCAAAAATAGGTTTGGGGAAATTAGGGCACTTTTCCCCTGATATTCTGCTTCAAATCACCAAATCTTGAGTTTGTCTATGGCGGAGTACCCAAAATAAGCCATAATTTTCGGACATGCCCATATAAATCACAGGCTGTACCACGGAAGCTTAGTGGAATTGTTTACCCTCGCACTTCATAATGAAGTAGAATGTTTGGACTCTTCAGTGATGTATAACTTGCTTTGATTGGTCAGAGAGAAATTAGGGCACTTTTCTTGTCAAATCAAAGAATGTTTTACAAAACTGCTTATGACTTTGCTAAAGCGTGTGAGCTTTTGTGCTGTCCATTGTACACAATTCCCCTAATGCTTACGGACGACGGACGAGTGTGCGTAAACAAACAATTGTGTTTGTGCTGTGAAACGAAGGCGGGAGAGGTCAAGTTATTCACAATTTTCGCTGGATATCATGCCTTTTGAATCGTCTTTCGTCCACATTATAACACATTAGTCTTTATTAATATTCTGACAATCCTGCATAGTGTATTACCACTTCTTTCAGAGCTAAATATTGCCAAATTCAAAGATCATCATGCGTATTTTGCTCTGCAGAGATGACTTGAGATTGCATCAAGCCGTGTTTGAACAGACCATGGTTCAGTCCCATTAAATCAACAGGGGTGTGTGAACCCATTATGTAGATACTGTACGCGTTGGTGTGTGTGCTCGTGAATGATCAACTTGTGTGGTGAAATGGAAATGCCGTTGTAGGAAATCTAGATTCCTGGTACTAAAAATACTAATATCATTTCATTATTAGCTGTCAGATAAAAAAAAAAAAGATGGCTTCCATGCTCATGCATGCATTTCTTCTAAGGCACAAATCTGTCCCTCCAGTAAGCACACGCACGGTTCTCCCGATTCCCGTACAATGGACGAGTCTGCTCCTTCCCATATTATGCTCGAGTGCACTCGGCTGTTGGCTCTCGGCGACTATGTGCACTCTGGTCTGTCAACCCTAAATGCGCGAAATCGTGCGAAAGTTTTCCATATATCAAAACAAATTGTTTGCAACTATATTATGGTACGGTAACCCCTGAACTACCACCCAAGGGACCTTTCTTTGATACCACTGAAATGATACATTAAGAAGTGCATTATTTATTGTGGTCGATTATATAATTTAGATATTCATAAATACAAATTGTTTATAAAATAAATCGTCTACAGTTATGGTTTATTGAGAAAAGATAGTGGTATCTCATTGTATTCAAAGCTTTATTGCGAAAACTTTATATGGTGGGATGTTTCGTGATACAAATAACCTACACATTTGCATTGAATGCTATAACCGAAACATTTTTAAATCACTGCTCCCAATGGTAAGCAATGCCCTTAAAATGGAGTTCAACCCGTTTGCCATCAAACTCTTGATATGTTACCTGCCATGGTTACATTGGCTCGATCTTGACACTTTCTTGCTGCTACTTTTCCCCTAAAATAACCCAAATAGGCTGACAAGCAAAAAAAAAAAAACCAAAACAAAACAAAACAAAAAAGGGCCAGTTTAATCTCCTAAGTACTCTCCCCAAGAAAAAACAACAGCAACAAAAGGGGACCCCAAGCGGCCGGTATTATAGATCAGCCACAGTGCGGATAATAGTCTTATTAGCTCTGGACAACTTTTATCGATTCTTTTTTTCGCCGACGATAGGCGTGTTTTTTGTTTTTTTATTAACCATGTGATGGCGCGATCCCGAGAACTCGTACTGCCCATCCACCCCCTCCACCCCAGGCAATCCCTATAGAACGGCTGTCCCCGAGCCTCACGCGCCTAAAAATGGCGCGTGCGGCGTCATTTCAGGAAGCAAAATGTTGGATTAGCGACACCGAGCTTACATTACATGGTGCAATTTTTTTCTCTCTCTCTCTGTCTTCTTTCTTATAAAACACAACAACAAAAACACATGGTTCTAATGTTTTAACGGATTTATTTCTACCTTCCTTGTATTTTTTTTTTGTGTGGGGGGGGGGGAGCATACAAGGTAAAAGATATTATATCTTTAAGACCTCATTGTGGATATAGAAGTAGCATTCCTGCCTATAACACATGAAATAGTAGGGCCTGCTGAAGAACAGCTCTATACTTTCCAATCTGTAGTATCACTCAAAAAGTTCACCGACCTAAATGCAAGGCTAACTAAGGCATCATTCTTCGCGTATACAGAATGATGTGGAGTGCACGTATTATATAAAAGGCGCTTGCCTTGGTGAGACGAATGAGAGTTGCGTAAGTACAATTGATCTGAAGGCCCCAGTCACATAATGCTCTGCGTTCGGAGTTACGTCCAAAAAAGTCATTTTTCCTGCGGACTCTCGCGAATCCCTTGCCGTCACAAGAATTTTGTACAAAAAAATACGGGAAAAATACAGGCGATACGGACAGATACACCTGCGTCCACTTGCGGATAATCTAACGAATTGACACCTTATTTGTTTTTTCAACTTGCGTAAACTTCCGAATACTTCTGAATACTTGCGGAGAGTTACGGATAGTTACAGATTGTAATGAATAATTATGGACAATGTGGTTTTCTCTGACGATCCCTGCTCAGTTATGACAACAAGGTTATCACATATCGGACTGTCTTATATTGTACACTACACACTAAGAAAAAATGATTCATTCTTGCACCTTTTAGGGGTGCAAAGTGATGTCACACTGGTGGCTCCCTATGGGTGTTATCTTGCACCCTCAAGAAATGGGTGCAAAAGTGGCACCATGCGCAAGGGTATAAACTTGCACCCTGTGGGTGCACCTTTGCACCTCCAGAGAGGGTGCAACGTTGCATCTTTCATTGAGGGTGCATTCTTGTTCCCTTGGATGCATCTTTGCACCCACACGATTTGGCGTTAGGTTGCACATTTTCTTGGGGTGCAATTGTTTGCCCTTTACGTTTCGGCACAACTTCGCACCCCGACAAAGTGTGCTATCTTGCACTTTTTTTGAGGGTGCAATCTTGGTACTTGAACTTTTGGGAGCAACTTTGACCCCTTCGTTGGGGTGCAAAGGAGCCCACAAAGTTCCAAAATTGGGCCTTGGCTTAGGGTGCAATCTTGGAACTTTGGGTGTTGCTTTGTACCCGCAAAAAGGGTTCAAACCTGTACCCTTGGGATCAACTTTGACTCCTTCGTTTTGGGTGCAAAGAAGCACCCAAATTTCCAAGATTGTACCATCTCCTGGGGGTGCAATTTTGTGCCTTATATGAAGAGTTTGTTTGCAAAAACCGATAAGTCCATATTTGTCAAATGGAGATATTTGCGATTAAAGGTCAAGAAAAATAAAGAGAATGATAAGAAAATTTCTGCTTCTTTTGACCATAACTTCAAAAATGTACCTTCATATGTAGTGACCAATATATCATTTAAAAGGTATTATTTTGTACCGTTATGACAAAGACCGTACTTCAAAATCTTCAAAAATGGACTTATCGGTTTTTGCAAACAAACTCTTCATATATAGATATATAATGTTGCACCTATGTGGTGTTTATTTGATCCATGACTGCTGCAAAATTGCTTCTTTAAAGGAGCCAGTCAGTGTCACTGTCTACTCCTTTAGAGGCGCAATATTGCCCAGTAACCTCAAGTGCACCTTGAGATACTGGGCATTATCATCTATATAGGACGTTTTAGCGGCGCATTAAAAACGCGTATTGTAGTCCGCTCAATTTTTACCGTTCAATATTATACAAATGCACAGGATAGAGTGCGTTAGTGTAGGCGTAGTGCACTCGAGGGTATTTACAATTGTGAAACATGCACGAGGCGAAGCCGAGTGCATGTTGCACTACATTGTAAATACCCGAGAGTGAGCTACGCCTCCACTAACGCCACGAAATAATCCTGTGCATCATTTGTTTTATAAAATGGGTCGAAAATTCGAAAACTAACAGCATTTTTCAGCGTTTTTCACGTACCTTTGTGGGTCAAGACGTCCGAAGATGTTCGTCCCAAACATTTACGCACGTCGCACTCGGAAATCCCGCACATACAGTATACTAGTAAGTATAATGGGGGGTTGGGTTTCCGGACACTTAAGTTCCCGCATGAAAACTTACTAATTTTACATAGAATATGCACCCTTTACCTTAAAGACTTGATATAGACTCCTCATATAGGCCTACTAGACAACATACTCTGAAAACGGCTTGAGAATTAACCTGCTAAATCGTTGGATTTGCCCTTCAAAGTGACTCCATGTACGCGTCCAGTCCCACAACGCTTGGTCTATCTGCTGTACATACATACTAGTACAGTCTACTATGTCGAAATATTGGGTCCCGTGAGATTTTCGTGCCAAAATTGATTTTTTTAGCTAACTTGGTCAATTTGGGGGTGCTGAATCCAAAAAACTTTGGTTCCATTTTTTCTGACCACGTCTTCAGTCGCCATTTTGAATTTCAAAATGGCCACCATAGCAAACTGTATTTTGACCCAATTCTCACAATGTGAGCACCATAGAAGGTTCAGATTTGATGCAAAAAGCATGTTTGTGATGTCAGACATTCTGATACACCATTTTCTAATGATTGTAGAGAGCTTTGATACAATTTTTAGGCAGCCATCTTGAAATTCAAAATGGCCGCCATAGCTAAATATATTTTTACCCATATCTCAGGTTGTAAGCATTATGTAGAGTATAAATTTGGGGCAAAAAGCAAGCGTATGATGTCAATAATGCTAATATATACATTCTTTTATTTAATGACGGATCATTTTCCTTAGCGGCCATCTTGAATTTCAAAATGGCTACCATAACAAATGTAATTGGACCGGTATCTCACATCGTATGCATTGTGTAAGGTTCTAATTTGGGGCAGAGAGCATGCATATATTGTCAGACATTCTGAAACATCTTTTTCTGAAACGATTGTTCATTTTTATATCAATGGTGGCCATCTTGAAATTCAAAATGGCCGCCATAACTGAATGTATATTTTGACCCATATCTCATGTTGTACGAATACAGACAGTTCGCATTTCGGGCATAAACCGGTCTCATGATGTTGAACATTCAGATGCATTTTCCCCCTCCCTAAAATTGCAGATAACTTTCAAGGCTGCCGTCTTAAAATTCAAAATGGCTGCTTTTCAGCTAATATCTCTGGTTACAAGCAACTTTTAGACATATCAATGTTTATGGTGGCGTACAGTGTACATTATATAAAACACACACACATAGGGCCTATACATCCTGTAATATTGGATTATTTGTATTGGTCGCCACTCTTGAAATTCAAGAAGTATTTTGACCATATTTGGTGTTGTAAGATCTGTAATGACCCAAGCATGGTGAAACGATCATGTATAAGTCAATCACTTCATTGAATATTGCGTGAGCGGAAGTGTTTCCTGTCCTGTAGGTACACTGTTGAGTTGAAATGCAAAAAGGCTGCCATGTGAAACATTCCTTTAAAAGCATAGAGTTTGGGTAAAATTTTGTGAATGGGAAATCATGTGATTTTGATGTTAAAAACAAATGACTTAAAAAAAACTGTGTCTAAGTGACTGAGTAATGTCCCATTTAGACGATTTGGTTGTAAGAACTTACAATATTAGCTCTATATACTCTAATAATTCATGGGATAGTCACCTACAGATAATTAAATGTTTTCTAGGCTCATTCCCTGCACGTATTTTTAAAGAAACAGCACTCTAAAGCTGTACACATGGGAGAATTAGTTCTAAATTCTTCCAGAAATAATGACTTTTGCATTTCTTGCTTTTGAGCATGATAATGAATTTTTTGGCTACCGTTGTGTAGGAAGCTCGAAGCATTTTATAATAATTGAACGAATTATGCATACCCTTTGGAAATATCTACAATCTAATATGTCATATTTATAGGAATTAGAGGCACAAATTGGGTTGTGAGAGTTTACGAGGTTCGTTCTCTGACTGGACATATTGCATCAAGTCTCTACGAGGGTAAAGCAGGAAATTGTCCTGATTGAAGTCATCCACGCCAAACTTCTGGAGGCACTGTGTCATAGCACATTCTGCATGATTCAAGGTTTAGATACTTCTTGGTCCATCTGCTCGTGGAGACATCCTCAAATTTTCAACTTCAGCCAGCACCATAAAAGGCATGAAAAAGCAGACCTTTAGTTGCTTCTGTTTTTTTCGCAACAAACTGCAGGGCATAATCTCTCAAAATTGTCAATTGTACCTTTATCATCTAATTTTTCAGTGATGGAGCAGACAACATGCAATGCAGTAAGTGAAGCAAACCACCAAGATCCATCAGGATAATCAGGATAATTGAAATGTTAGAGTCTACGTAATAATCATAAATATCTCTGATTTTCCCGTTGCTGTAATACATACAATGGTATGAGGCTATCTGTTGTGAGTGACGGCTGACAGTAACTCCCATGGCATCTTTGATGAACTCTTTTATTTTCTTTCCATGATGTGGTCTCTGTGTCAGATGGAATTGACTGCTCAGTATTTCAACTTTCAGGGTGATTATTTGGCTCAGTTTTGTGAGTTTCTAAGGCATGGGTAGGAATGATGAGAAGGCCATGAAACAGTGAGATGAAGAGTGATTGTGGAATTGCTTAGAACTTTAACCTTTCAATACTTGTATCGTTCAGAAATGACTGGATAATGACAAGTCTATCAGGCTGTAGAACCAGTAAAATGTTATGAAGAATTGGTGATCCCTTAGGCCAAAGCTTAATGACTTTGGATCCAATCTTACATGGGTTTTTTTTTTTTTTTTTGGTTTTTTTGTTTGTTTGTTTGTTTGTTTGTTTTTTTTGCACGAGCTGAATGTCTGGCCTTTCTCACAACAATCCAGAGATCATAATATGTTCTAATTCTCTCAGATACAAATTCTTAGTACAGAAAATTAAAACTGCCCTTTTCATCTCTTTCTAGAGCATCTCCCTTGAATGTTTGTGATACAAGACTGCCAAGCACCACATTCGTCAGTGACAATTTCTTACATTACCCTCGTGTTATGATCTTCTAAGTTGTGGAGGAATTCTGATGGATGCAAGCGCCACAGAACTGAGCTATCATTGCTCCTCTGTAGTTTTAGAATCATCGGCTGTACAGCAGTAAGCATCTTTGAAGTCTTGATAATTGAAGATGACCCACTCAAGGGCAATCAGGAAAAAGCCTACTTATTCCTTCTTCATTCTGTGTTATTCCAGAAATATATCGAGCAAACCTTACGTGTTTCAGTTTATGGCCAACAAACAAGCTTGTGAATGGGATGCCTGGTAGGGTGACCGTAGCATTTCTTGCCATTGCGAGACTTTTCCTTGTTTGTCTTCATTCTCTTGAGGCAGCATCAAGTTTTTGAAGATCACCTTCAATTACATCAATGCTTGCTTTTGTACAAATATTCATTGATTGGGATTAAATATAATCATTAACGAGGTTCCACAACGCAAAATAGCGTGTTGCCTGAGAGGCAAAAACGAACCGTTTTAGCGGGTTTTTTGGCTATACGGGATGTAACGCTTACACGCTTGCCCACACTATTGGATAGTGGTATGCCCCTCCCCCCCCCCCCCCTTACGCAGTTTTTGCCCCTCATCATCTCTTGATGACGTAATCAGAACCTCATCCTTACATTTTGAATTTTTGGCGGCTATTTTGAATCGAGAGATGGCTGTCATTCTGCGTGAATTGGAAATAAATTCAGTCTAACTAGGACAATTTTGGCACATTCATCTCAGGTTCTTACCACAGTATTATAATTATGTTTTCTATGGCGGCCATCTTGAATTTCAACATGGTGGCCTATCTAATGATCCACAATTAGGAAACAGCTGTACTGGACCGTCGGACACCACAAGCATGTGCATTCTTGAAAATTTGATGCTTCTAAAATAATTGCAAACTGAGATATGGGTAAAAACGCTATGGCGGCCATTTTGAATTTCAAGATGGCGGCCTACAAACTCTACAAAGCAAACCACAATATCAGAAAATGATAAATCAGAGTGTCTGACATTATAATGATGTATTTTGCACCAAGTTTGAGGTTTCTACTATGGTCACTTTATGAGATATGGGTAAAAATACAGCTTGCTATGGCAGCCATTTTGAAATTCAAAATGGCAGCCTACAAATTGTATCAAAAAAATCCACAATAGCAGACAAATATTTAACAGAGTGTCTGACATCACACCAATGCATTTTGCACCAAATTGTAAGCTTCTGCAATGCTCACTTTATGAAATATGGGTCAAAATACAGTCTGCTAGGGCGGCCATTTTGAAATTCAAAATGGCGGCTGAAGACGTGGTCAGAAAAAATGGAACCAAAGTTTTTTGGATTCAGCACCCCCAAATTGACAAAGTTAGTGAAAAAAATCAATTTTGGCACGAAAATCTCACGGGATTACATAGTAGCCTCTACTATACGTACGCCATGCGCCACACATGTTATGCACAAGGGAAGAAAGGCCGGCCGGCCGGCAGCCCGAACTAGAAGTTGTTTACAGGATTGACAGCGTGTATGCATGCAATTCATCAAAGGAGCCGCCGCGCGCACAGATGATCGGCAATAGGATTTAACACGCAGTGCAATGGGACTAGAATAAAGGAAGCACATGTGACTCATTTCAGCGCTTCCTATTGGCTACATTCTTGAACCCATTTTATAACAGAGCATATTGAACGAAACGCATAGGCCAACGTATTAATTCCCCATAGGCTACCGTTGTTACTTGCCGTTCAAGATCATACCATATTCAATTCTGTCTCGTCTATTGCGCGAGCGCTTGCTGAATGCGCAAACGCTTGCTACTAGTGCGCGTCGTGTTTGTTACAATTCACAAGCGCGCAAGCATCTTGCTAGTTGTTTGTTTAATGTACGCAGTTTTAGGGGCTTCCCCTTTTCAGCGCTGGGATGTGACTGCCAAGTCAACTTCAAAGACGAGTAGAAGCCGGGTAATTTTGTGCAGTTTATGCTTGCTCTACTTGATTGTATAGATGATAATAATTATATTGGATGGCCTTGATTCATGGAATACCAGGGAATATTGCACTCGTTAGGGCCAATATTGCACTCATCTTCGATTCGTGCAATATTGGCCCTAACTCGTGCAATATTCCCTGGTATCCCATTCATAGCCATCCAATATAATATAAATATTGCGTCTCTAAAGGAACAGGCAGTGACACTGATTGGCTCCTTTAAAGAAGCAATTTTCCAGCAGTCATGGATCAAATAAGCACCACATATTTGCAACATTATACCTATAAGGTATACTTAGCATTACATAACCGGGTACAATTTAGTTACTTAACTACTTTAAACATTGAATAGTGCGAACTGATGTAAGCCTATTTGCTCAGTATATCAAACTTATGTTGTTGTTGCACTCTGCAAAGTAAATAGGATTTGTGTAATTTGGATCCTGTGAATCATGAAATGTGTGTGTGTGTGTGTGTGTAATTTGTGAGTTTTGAAAATGTTAATGTAGAAGTTAACTTAATTGTGTTTGAATGATATAATGAAACCAAATATTTACCGAATTACCTTTCCAATAAGGTGAGCACCACCACTTTCTATCAAACAAACCCTCTAGGCAAGAGTATTTATCTGCATGAAGGAAGATGTGATGATATGCAGTTGTCTGGATACGTTTTATTCAAAACGTTCTTGAATGCGTACTTATTCACATAATCTATAAGAATAAGATTTGCTTCTTACCAGTACACAAAGCCTCAAAAACAAGAGCATGCTACTTACATTTCTAAAGCATGCACCATATCTATGAAAAAAAAAAAAGATGTAAGAGGAGTTAACAAGTTGTTTGTATGCATTTAAACGAATAGGCCTATATATTTCCATGCGTACAATATTCATGTAACAGTGACGTGATCATGAATCAGCATACATGTCTTATAATTAAGAGTTTGTTTTATAATGATGACGCCAATATTATTGTCTTAAAGTCCTTATCACGACATGTCTTGGAGTTCACTCTTATTTAGAACATGAGATTCTTGGCACGTAGATTACGACTACAATTTATTATGGTTTAGAAAGTTAAGTATGACATACTCATTCTGATACCGTACGGGCATTTCGATGGAAACATTTAAATACAAGGTATATAATATAAAAATCGAACTTGATACCAGCCTTTATGGGCTACCAATGGAGACTATGCAGGATCGCAGTTATGTGTTCAGATTTTGTTTTGGGTGATACACGCATTCCGACTGATTTGGGATCAATTCGAGTCCCTCGAGCTGAGATTCCGGAACTGCAATGAGCAAACCATCATTATGACTAACAAAGTGACTGAGAATAATGCATGCACCAGTTTCTGTTTCGTTGTTCTCTACACAGAAAGTTGTAACGTTTTCCAATCCTGTGTAGGCACACAGGGATTTGCAGATCACCTTTGGCTATAACGCCATGGTCGCGTGCAAAATGAATGCAGCTTATCTAACTTGTAGTTTCCGAATAGGGGACTACCGTGCTTATCCATATTAATCGGATGATAGACCCCGTCAAAGAGTAAATTGCAGATATCATATACCATTGTCAAATCCACTTTCTGTTCTATACACAGTATCAATGGAATCTTATGAACCACTTAAGCATTACCAAATTATGAAGTATATAAGAATATCATATTTCCTTGAAACAGCTGCATTTATATGAGCGGGAACAGTTTGGCATCATACATAGCAAGTGTCGTGACTACAAAACTAAATACATGTATTATACAAGGTTTCAGGACACTTTGAACCGTGTCCCCCTAAAAAAACAAAACAACAACAGCAACTAGTGAAATGTTGTATACCCTAGGCCCATTAACCTATGATCTTTGACCTTTGAATACATTGCCCACATTTTTCAACGAATAGGCATCTGGATGCAACGTATAGAGGTATATATAAAAGGAAAATGTTTTAGGAAAATACATTTAACCACTTCAGAAATAACGATGGAACAAATAGCATAATATTGACATGTTAAGAAAACTTTTCTCACCGAATCATTCTGTTGTAATTCAAGTACAAGTCATTGATAATTATATACCTAGTTCGATTAAAGTATACATGGAGTCATTGCAAAAGTATCTAATGAAAAGTATGCTTCAGAACTACATCATTGTCATTTATTCTATAACGCTAATAATAGAGTTATTGTTCCGCCAATTGCCTAGCAGGTTGTAGTCCTCCTACGACGTTTCTTCAGCAAATAAGGCACAAAATAAAATTTTGCTAATTTTGCACGGTGTTGCCAAAGTCTCTAACCTTCCTAACCACTATTCTCAGACATGTATGCTGATGCTGTATGAATTAGAAACGGAAGCTTCACAAGTATTCACCATCTAACAAGGTAAAAGCGAAGTGATGTCTTGCCCACATATCAAATTTGTGATTACACTGATTTTCACATGTTAAAGCTAATTGACTTTTTGACTGTGGACGTAGTCGGACGTCACCAATATTAACACTTGACAGCCATCTGTAGATGATCTGAGGAGTGAATTTGGTGGTCATATAGCTCAAAAGTGTGGAAAGTTATTGAAAGAACACCACAATACTATGTCGACAGTGCTTACCAGGTGAGATACAGAGATAGAGCACGAAATGACATTGTAGAATTTGACAACGACCTACAATTTTTGATCTTGAACGCTGGCACCAACAAGGTGGTAGAAGTAACTTCGTCCAATCGTACATACATTTATGCAAAGTTTCATTTGGATACCTCAAACAGTACTTAAAGGGGAATGAAACCCAAATGTACACGTGGATTGGAGCAATATCATAAGAACACATAAGTGCACATGGAAAATCGTATGATCCAGTGCAAGTTGCATGATGCATTTTCAAAATTTCAGTGTCACTTTCACGTATATATGGAAACGTATATGAAGAAAATATCAAGGGAATTCCATAAAATCTGATTCTTAATGAAAAGTACAAATTGCCTCGACTTATTTGTCGTTGCCATAATGTTAATTACCCCCCCCCCCCCTTTTTTTGGCAGAAGTAAGTCAAGTGCTCCTTTTGTAATGCTAGAAAAGTGAAACTATGCCTATTTTCTTTACATTTCTTTATATCATTTTCCATGGTTGACGTCAAAGATGTAGCTTTCTCATCTAGTAATGGCGGCACTGAAACTCTAAATTATAGCTCTTCAACGGATTTTCCGATATTCCTCAATTTGTCATGATGTGTTCAACTGCTAAAGTAATCTCCCTGCATTAACTTGTCCACTTGTATATTTTCGTTTCATTTCCCTTCATGATACAATGTTGCCATAATCGATTACAGACTGATGTACGGACGGATGGACAACCTGAACAACATAATTTCTCTGGCGACAATTCCTTGCGATGTCATGAAAAAAAAGTAAACACCATGAAAACTTTATCCTGGTAAACTATATCAAGACAATTATTGAACAATATCGTTAATGAAATGCAGTAGTTTTTTTTTGTGATAGTTGCCTGTTCAAATCAAGGCTTGCTATGTACTGCTGAAGAATGAAGCATCGAGTGTTTCTGCCTTGCCTGGGATACTCAAAGCCACAGAGCATAGAAGGCCGCAAACATTGTAGCGAAGGAAGACACGATTGTATACAGGAATTCGGGCAGATTTCACAACCATCCAGCCAAATAGTGCTGTCACTTGTGCGCAGCATTTCTCACATAGTGAAGATTGGGGGATTTAGTCCTGCCAGGTTCTGAAAGAGATTTTGGCATGAACAAATGATGACTGAATAAAATTTCGAAGGTAATAGGTCGTTTACACTACGCAGTTTTGTTGCTTACATAACTAACATGTTGTGCCTATGACCATTGAGCAGAAAATGGAAACTTAAATTGATTGTATAGTTTTTGTTGAGATCTACTTCAGGTTTCTATAATATCTTTTGCTGAGATAATGAGGAATGGTTTTGAAATAACTGCGATATCCAAAACAGAGCAATAATAATAAAATGTGAGACCCACTTTTTATTACGATCGCTGCGTTTTACTTTGTTTCTGGATGCCTCAGCCATTTCAAAACCAATTTTCATCAAATAATCTTTAGAATTCCTCTTAGAATGGCATACTCTCTATTATTTCATAAGTAGTTTCTTGGTATATCACAAAAATTTAAAAGCCCAATCCTCACCTCCACCAATACTATACCATTCCTTTAAGTTTTGATATTGGTTTCTAAACAGATAGATTTATTTTAGCATTTATCATATTAGTAAAACGTTATAATGTTGCACAGAAATATTCCTCTTATAATTTCTAGTCACAAAGCAGATGGAATTCCCGTCTCCCATGAAAAAAAAAAATGCAGCACTTACTTTGTCACAGACTACAAAGTCTCAAGACCAGTACTTCATCAGGCAACTAACCACTTCGCGCCGATGAATGTTTCCATGAACTTTTTATCCTGAATAAATATATTTTAACAACAACAACAACAACAACAGACATACAGCATTTCCTCTACAAGCAGACGGGGAATTAGGAGGCAGCATGCAGACATCACTAAGTTAGAGCTGAAAAAAAGAATAGATGTGGAATAGCCTGAGTAAAGTCATGTTGAAAAAAAAAAATGTGGCGAATTTGAACTGAGATGAAAATACACACCTCTTATGTAGACCTGCATACATTTATGACATAATTAGGCATATTCAAATATTCCCACATTTTTCCTGACCAACTCAAAGTCTTCATAACATGAAATAACAAAGTAAGACAACATCATATAATTACATGCAAATTTAACATCAGTTTGCTGTATATTTTTACAGGAATATCATTAGCTGTGTTCAGACGGTGGCAGTTTTGGTCGGAGTAACTTCGGAGGAAGCTTGGTCGGAGTAACTTCGGAGGATAGGTCGGAGTAGTGCCCGTCTGAACATGGTCGTGGTAACTTCCTCCGATCGGAGGAACTTACCACGACCTCTTCCTCCGAACGAGATACTCCTGAGTTTTCTCAGGAGTATCTCGCTACCACGACTAGTCGGTCGGAGTAAATTACCCGTGCGGACAAGCCCTCGGAGTATCTATGAACTTACATACCTTACGACCTAGGTAAAACTTCCTGGGTCAAATCGTAATGTTGACATTTTACGACTACACGTGCCCGTGTAGTGCAATTCTAACCTAGTCGATCGCGACGAAGAAGCTAGCGCTCATGCAGAAATTTCCATCAACAAGAATGGAGAAGACAAATGCCACTGGTAAAAAACAATCGCATGGTCGACGTGTGCGGCGCTACCACTTCCGGAAGTTACACCGACCCTCGCACATAAATTGGTCGGAGTTTTCTTCCCATGACCGCCGTGTGGACACAAGGGTCGTGATAAGATATGCATTAATTTGAATTTTAATTGCCGTGCCATAAATGTTTGCTCCGACTAGAAATACGTCTGAACATGGCTTTGGTCCCGGAGGAAGAGGTCGTGGTAAGTTCCTCCGACCGGAGGAAGTTACCACGACCTTGTTCAGACGGGCACTACTCCGACCTTTCCTCCAAAGTTACTCCGACCAAGCTTCCTCCGACCCTTCCTCCGAAGTTACTCCGACCAAAACTGCCCTCGTCTGAACACAGCTAATATTGCACCTTAGCAAGAATGAACCACAAACAGGAAGATATGTCTTTGTAATGGTAATTACGTGTCGACATCCCAACCAATAAGAGATAGGTTAGGTGAATGTTAAAGACACGGGGATACACGAATAGAAATTGCCCCCCCCCCAAAAAAAAAACAACAAAAAACAAAACAAAAACTAACATTATTCGAATAGGCATGCCTGGGCAGTAATCTGCTATATCTATTGATAAAGAATTCTATTTGAAGATTCATATCAGTTTGATTTGTCAGAATCATGAGGAAAAGTGATAAAATTAAACCAGCTATCCAGGGTACAGTTCCAACACTTTCACATGAAACAGCTCTGATTTACACTTTTGCACAATAATATTTCTGTTCAGAATTTACTTTTGTTTTATAAGATTTCATTTGATAAATAAACAAGCAAAATAGAGCCAACATTATGTTAACGTTCAAAATGAATCTTCAGATTGCTAAGCAAGACGGCGGTATGGAACATTGATCATCAAAGGCACAAGGGCACTTGTGGAATTCTTTTGTACATCAAATAGAAAGCTAAAAACCATTTGAATAGTTACAGCTAGTTGGAACTCCACCTGTTTAACCTCCTAGATTATGCGTACGATGCGATTGGACACTACCAGACGGGTAATCATGTATTCTGCGTTATTTTTTCGCAGACCCTTTTCATCATGGACTCAACTTAATTTGAAAAAAAAAAATACTTTCGATGAATGATTATAGAATACTAAAGAAAAAGTTTTTCGATATCAAAAAATGCGTGTACATGACGCGAGCAGGAGGATATGTAATATTGTATTAAGTGTCGAGCAACACCATATGAGGTCTTTGTTTGAGACTAGGTGGGGACGCAATATTGCATCGTCAATGACTGTGGCAAGATCGAACCCCAAATGCACCTTATAAGAAACAAAGTTCCACCATTTTCTCAAATCGTGTAGTTTGCACCCATTTTCGCGACTTCGAACCCTTCTAGCTCCCTTATTGAACCTTTTTTTCTTAGTGTGTTTACTGCGTCTGTCCCCATCCGTTAATATCCGTTAATATCTCGCTCCCTGGGTGAGCTACCAACATCGACCTGCCCTCAGTGTGAACAATGAGCGACATCGATCTTGACCTATTTGAAGACACGCCGAGTATAAAGACCGAGTAAAGAATGCGCATAAAGACAGAGACTGAGATGCTGGCCTCGACCTGGGACGTATTGGTTCCTTTACTTTGGTTTCTGAAAGCAGAAAATTAAGGACAAGAAGAAGAAGAAGAAGAGTTAGAAATAATATTTTCATTTCATTGCTATTTCTACGTGTTTCCGCTACAGCAAGACTCGGAGAATAACGCGGACAGTATGAATATACTACACAAACAAAGTCTTGTCCGTCTCAAGCCGAATCAGCGTCTGTGTTTGGTTGTCTGTCTTGTTGCCTTTGCGTTTATATCTTGTGCTCTCATCTCGGGTCAAAACAGTCATCTCGACCGAGTTAAGTTACACGCCGCAGGTCCCAGTGAATCAAAGACCCGATTTCGACAGAGGAACAGTGAGCGCGATAAGGGTATCTACATGTACCTCCAAGAACCGATCGACGATCACAATTACCAATATTTCCATAACCCTATAGACACCTGCATGAGGAAAGAAGGACCTTCGGATGTTTTCATTCTTATTCTGGTTATATCGTCACCAGGGAACCATGAGCGACGCCAGCTGATACGCCGCACCTACTAGTACAGTCTACTATGTCGAAATATTGGGTCCCGTGAGATTTTCGTGCCAAAATTGATTTTTTTAGCTAACTTGGTCAATTTGGGGGTGCTGAATCCAAAAAACTTTGGTTCCATTTTTTCTGACCACGTCTTCAGTCGCCATTTTGAATTTCAAAATGGCCACCATAGCAAACTGTATTTTGACCCAATTCTCACAATGTGAGCACCATAGAAGGTTCAGATTTGATGCAAAAAGCATGTTTGTGATGTCAGACATTCTGATACACCATTTTCTAATAATTGTAGAGAGCTTTGATACAATTTTTAGGCAGCCATCTTGAAATTCAAAATGGCCGCCATAGCTAAATATATTTTTACCCATATCTCAGGTTGTAAGCATTATGTAGAGTATAAATTTGGGGCAAAAAGCAAGCGTATGATGTCAATAATGCTAATATATACATTCTTTTATTTAATGACGGATCATTTTCCTTAGCGGCCATCTTGAATTTCAAAATGGCTACCATAACAAATGTAATTGGACCGGTATCTCACATCGTATGCATTGTGTAAGGTTCTAATTTGGGGCAGAGAGCATGCATATATTGTCAGACATTCTGAAACATCTTTTTCTGAAACAATTGTTCATTTTTATATCAATGGTGGCCATCTTGAAATTCAAAATGGCCGCCATAACTGAATGTATATTTTGACCCATATCTCATGTTGTACGAATACAGACAGTTCGCATTTCGGGCATAAACCGGTCTCATGATGTTGAACATTCAGATGCATTTTCCCCCTCCCTAAAATTGCAGATAACTTTCAAGGCTGCCGTCTTAAAATTCAAAATGGCTGCTTTTCAGCTAATATCTCTGGTTACAAGCAACTTTTAGACATATCAATGTTTATGGTGGCGTACAGTGTACATTATATAAAACACACACACATAGGGCCTATACATCCTGTAATATTGGATTATTTGTATTGGTCGCCACTCTTGAAATTCAAGAAGTATTTTGACCATATTTGGTGTTGTAAGATCTGTAATGACCCAAGCATGGTGAAACGATCATGTATAAGTCAATCACTTCATTGAATATTGCGTGAGCGGAAGTGTTTCCTGTCCTGTAGGTACACTGTTGAGTTGAAATGCAAAAAGGCTGCCATGTGAAACATTCCTTTAAAAGCATAGAGTTTGGGTAAAATTTTGTGAATGGAAATCATGTGATTTTGATGTTAAAAACAAATGACTTAAAAAAAAACTGTGTCTAAGTGACTGAGTAATGTCCCATTTAGACGATTTGGTTGTAAGAACTTACAATATTAGCTCTATATACTCTAATAATTCATGGGATAGTCACCTACAGATAATTAAATGTTTTCTAGGCTCATTCCCTGCACGTATTTTTAAAGAAACAGCACTCTAAAGCTGTACACATGGGAGAATTAGTTCTAAATTCTTCCAGAAATAATGACTTTTGCATTTCTTGCTTTTGAGCATGATAATGAATTTTTTGGCTACCGTTGTGTAGGAAGCTCGAAGCATTTTATAATAATTGAACGAATTATGCATACCCTTTGGAAATATCTACAATCTAATATGTCATATTTATAGGAATTAGAGGCACAAATTGGGTTGTGAGAGTTTACGAGGTTCGTTCTCTGACTGGACATATTGCATCAAGTCTCTACGAGGGTAAAGCAGGAAATTGTCCTGATTGAAGTCATCCACGCCAAACTTCTGGAGGCACTGTGTCATAGCACATTCTGCATGATTCAAGGTTTAGATACTTCTTGGTCCATCTGCTCGTGGAGACATCCTCAAATTTTCAACTTCAGCCAGCACCATAAAAGGCATGAAAAAGCAGACCTTTAGTTGTTTCTGTTTTTTCGCAACAAACTGCAGGGCATAATCTCTCAAAATTGTCAATTGTACCTTTATCATCTAATTTTTCAGTGATGGAGCAGACAACATGCAATGCAGTAAGTGAAGCAAACCACCAAGATCCATCAGGATAATCAGGATAATTGAAATGTTAGAGTCTACGTAATAATCATAAATATCTCTGATTTTCCCGTTGCTGTAATACATACAATGGTATGAGGCTATCTGTTGTGAGTGACGGCTGACAGTAACTCCCATGGCATCTTTGATGAACTCTTTTATTTTCTTTCCATGATGTGGTCTCTGTGTCAGATGGAATTGACTGCTCAGTATTTCAACTTTCAGGGTGATTATTTGGCTCAGTTTTGTGAGTTTCTAAGGCATGGGTAGGAATGATGAGAAGGCCATGAAACAGTGAGATGAAGAGTGATTGTGGAATTGCTTAGAACTTTAACCTTTCAATACTTGTATCGTTCAGAAATGACTGGATAATGACAAGTCTATCAGGCTGTAGAACCAGTAAAATGTTATGAAGAATTGGTGATCCCTTAGGCCAAAGCTTAATGACTTTGGATCCAATCTTACATGGGTTTTTTTTTTTTTTTTTGGTTTTTTTGTTTTTTTGTTTGTTTGTTTGTTTTTTTTGCACGAGCTGAATGTCTGGCCTTTCTCACAACAATCCAGAGATCATAATATGTTCTAATTCTCTCAGATACAAATTCTTAGTACAGAAAATTAAAACTGCCCTTTTCATCTCTTTCTAGAGCATCTCCCTTGAATGTTTGTGATACAAGACTGCCAAGCACCACATTCGTCAGTGACAATTTCTTACATTACCCTCGTGTTATGATCTTCTAAGTTGTGGAGGAATTCTGATGGATGCAAGCGCCACAGAACTGAGCTATCATTGCTCCTCTGTAGTTTTAGAATCATCGGCTGTACAGCAGTAAGCATCTTTGAAGTCTTGATAATTGAAGATGACCCACTCAAGGGCAATCAGGAAAAAGCCTACTTATTCCTTCTTCATTCTGTGTTATTCCAGAAATATATCGAGCAAACCTTACGTGTTTCAGTTTATGGCCAACAAACAAGCTTGTGAATGGGATGCCTGGTAGGGTGACCGTAGCATTTCTTGCCATTGCGAGACTTTTCCTTGTTTGTCTTCATTCTCTTGAGGCAGCATCAAGTTTTTGAAGATCACCTTCAATTACATCAATGCTTGCTTTTGTACAAATATTCATTGATTGGGATTAAATATAATCATTAACGAGGTTCCACAACGCAAAATAGCGTGTTGCCTGAGAGGCAAAAACGAACCGTTTTAGCGGGTTTTTTGGCTATACGGGATGTAACGCTTACACGCTTGCCCACACTATTGGATAGTGGTATGCCCCTCCCCCCCCCCCCTTACGCAGTTTTTGCCCCTCAGCATCTCTTGATGACGTAATCAGAACCTCATCCTTACATTTTGAATTTTTGGCGGCTATTTTGAATCGAGAGATGGCTGTCATTCTGCGTGAATTGGAAATAAATTCATTCTAACTAGGACAATTTTGGCACATTCATCTCAGGTTCTTACCACAGTATTATAATTATGTTTTCTATGGCGGCCATCTTGAATTTCAACATGGTGGCCTATCTAATGATCCACAATTAGGAAACAGCTGTACTGGACCGTTGGACACCACAAGCATGTGCATTCTTGAAAATTTGATGCTTCTAAAATAATTGCAAACTGAGATATGGGTAAAAACGCTATGGCGGCCATTTTGAATTTCAAGATGGCGGCCTACAAACTCTACAAAGCAAACCACAATATCAGAAAATGATAAATCAGAGTGTCTGACATTATAATGATGTATTTTGCACCAAGTTTGAGGTTTCTACTATGGTCACTTTATGAGATATGGGTAAAAATACAGCTTGCTATGGCAGCCATTTTGAAATTCAAAATGGCAGCCTACAAATTGTATCAAAAAAATCCACAATAGCAGACAAATATTTAACAGAGTGTCTGACATCACACCGATGCATTTTGCACCAAATTGTAAGCTTCTGCAATGCTCACTTTATGAAATATGGGTCAAAATACAGTCTGCTAGGGCGGCCATTTTGAAATTCAAAATGGCGGCTGAAGACGTGGTCAGAAAAAATGGAACCAAAGTTTTTTGGATTCAGCACCCCCAAATTGACAAAGTTAGTGAAAAAAATCAATTTTGGCACGAAAATCTCACGGGATTACATAGTAGCCTCTACTATACGGGAGAAACTCGTCCTGGCCCTTCGATAAACGAGGAGAAACAAAGACTCTCTTCATTCTCGGAGTCACGGACATCTCCAGGCAGGTGGTCATTGATGACGAGGCCTACCGTTATGGGGACATCGTCCAGGAGAACTTCATAGATAGCTACCACAATCTAACGCGCAAAACTGTTGCGGCGTTTAAGTGGGCCAGCCGATTTTATCGCCATGCTAACTTTGTCATGAAACTGGACGATGACGTCATGCTACATCAGCAGCGGCTACTGAAAATGCTGCAGGATCAACCAGCCTTGAACTTCTCCGCAGGCGAAGTCATGATTAATACTCCCGTAGTGCGGAATGCCAGCAGTAGCGAAGGTAAATGGTACCTTTCGGAAGAGTATTACCCCAACCAAACTTATCCACCTTACCTGAACGGACATTTGTACGTGCTATCCAGTGATCTAGTGGAAGCTGTTTATCGCACTGCCGTCCAGACGCCCCTCTTTCCATGGGAGGATGTTTTTGTCGGAATATGTCTCCAAAAGCTGCGTGTGAAGTTAACACCAATCAGATTTTTCTTACGAGTCAACTTTGTTAACTTTGTTGTGGACAATGACACCATGATGATCTATAAAATGAAGCATTTTTCCGCAGTTGCTGACATTTCCCCATACCTCATGGAGCTGATGTGGTCAGCGGTTCGGGTGGAAACGTTTTAGCCCTCCTTCCATACACGGTCCTACATTGAAGTCGTCTTTGCCTAGTAGTAATGATAATAACCGTATCAGTAGCAGCAGCAGCAGCAGTAGTAGTAGTAGTAGTAGTAATAATGATAATGATAATGATAATAATAATAATGATAATGATAACAATGATGATGATAGTAGTAATAATAATAATAACAACAACAATAATAATAATAATGATAATAATAATAATAATAATAATGATAATAATAATAATAAGAAAAAGAAGAAGAAGTTGATAAGCTATTGCCTATTTCTGTGGAAGCAAAGTATGTGTGGCAAACTAAATTTAAAAAAAAAAAAATCAAAAAAGACCGTTGTCAACCGCAGTATTTTCAGCATGTTAGAAAGTACCATGTCAGAAAATCGTACAACGCAGATATTTTTGCATTGCTTTATTTTGGGTTTTTTTTTTTTTTTATATTGACGACATTGCTCAAACAAGAAAAAAAATCTACGATTTGCACTTTTTATAAGTCCGTCAAGAGTGAATTTCTGCTTCCCAACGACGGCTTTCATATCCAATAATTTAATGTTCACAGAAATAGGCACAATTATATCAGTAAAGTAATAAAAAGGAGTAAAATATGTGAAAATAATAGACAATATTTTGTAACTGCGGGCATTTGACGGGAACAATGCAAGATGTAGTTTGTTTGTTTTTTTTATTTTGTTTCCAAAGAGGGGTTTACATTAACATTCGCCTGTCACCGTATTCCCATAATCAAGTCGCCGGCGAGCTTTAAATCTGTGTCGCGAACGCTGAGACGACTTCTCCTCCTATAACATAGTTTGCATAGTTTGGAGCACAGACGTTAAATGGGATGCAAAAACTCGTTTACGAGGAAAGTAAGGAAAACAAGGATTTGTGCTAGCTTGCTAACTAGCCTCCTCTCGGATTACAGACAGTGGAAACAGCCGTTTTACGCATGTGCAGAACACCTTTTACTTTTGTTGCATGTATGTTTGTTTGTTTGTTGTTGTTGTTGTTGTTGTTGTTGGTTTTTTTTTTTGCCTAATGGCTTCGTCTTTATGCTCTCGTCGCATGTATTAACCTCGCCACTGTTTGCTCCGTGCATATGAATGACCGCATATACTTACCGTCTTTCCATTCCCCCGTTCTGCTTCCTTCTTTCTTTCTTTGCGTAAATTAGGTTCCAGCATCCTCCCTTTATTGTTGTAATCTCAATGTATACAAGCTCTTCTTTTTACTGGTCCCCCCCCCTGCATTTCCCCAACCATTTTTGCACTCAAATGTTTTACTTATTCAGTTCTTATCAAAGTCAATATACCTTGCTTTTTTTATTACGCTGTTATCCTTTTTCCTGTTATTTACATTGTACGTACATGCTAATCAAGGAAATAATTAGTGCTAACTTTATTAGACTGGAAACGGCGAGGGAAAAAAAATTATCAGCTTCACCTTTCGTCATTCTCAGAGCTAATGACATTAAATGTGAGTTGAATTATCAAGAAAATACTAAACAATGTTTATTATGTTGATGATGTGGTATTATTTTGCAAAGGGTAGAGGCAACTTATCTGTTCAAATGCATTTGCAATGTGAATTTCATAAGCTAATGCAGCAGGTACATAATTAATGAATTACCACTGGATATTTAGTAGGTGTATAAGGTGATGCGCATTGGCACTCATAGGTAAAGGGAATTCATGAGTAAATCGATATCAATGCAACATGAAGATCATAGAATCGAACAAGTTTGCCATTTTAGATATCTTGGTGTTTGTTTTTTTGTAATCTTCTAAAATTTGATAAGCACAATAAAAACAAACTTCTGGTAAAATGTCAAAAATTATTGGTCATATAAAGTAAACACTAACCAAGAATGGCACTTCTGAATGCCTCACCGCTTAATTCTAACGCCTGGATGTCCTGGATGCAGATCTTGGCACGCTAATTAGGAACATTAAACTGACAATCAGTGTTTCAAAGAGTTAGGTATAAGTTTGGTCTGACATATTATAAAGGCTTGAATGACGTCGCTCCAGATAATCTAGAATATTCACCTGTATTAAGAACGACAAAGACATTTACAAGATATGGTGTAACTTATGTCCACTGTATGTCACTATATAAACTCAAAAACTAAGTATATACGAAAAATTAAAAAAAAAAAAATCTTTTTCAGTTTTAACCTCATGGGAAAATATCCGACATGTCAAATATAAAGTGTAATAATTTTCTTTCATTAAAAAAATACAAAATCCTCTATAATAACATTGTTATTTAAGCTAAAACCAACGGATAGTTGAAGTATTCTCGTGGTTTGGTTTAAAGTTGGCGTTGATAAGTTATTGGTTACTCAACAAAGACGTAATTCATACGCACATACTGATCCACTTTTCTTAGGTGGTATAACATTTTAAAAATAAATGATTTGCAATACTTTGGTGATAATAAGTTTATTTATATCTGTTATTTTCACATGTACATGTACATTATCATTTACATTTTTGTATTCATATACTGTAAATATGTTTGTTACTCTGATACCCCGAGAGGGGGTTGATAGAGTCAATAAAATCTTACAAATCTTACTAATCTTATAACGGCTTCACCTGGTGTACAACTCGTGCATGCTTTCTCCTTCTGCTTTCATCAGCACCCGATCCTGCATTCCGTAATCATGATAATAAAGCTGCTATATAATTATGTCGTCATCCTTAATTGATTCCTGTGATTTGGTATGAATTTAGAAATTATTCTTCTTACTTATGCCAATCACTATCAATGGTGTAACTCTGTACCCAGTATAACCAAGATGTTCAAAAGCAAAAGTCTGAAAATCATCTAGAATTTGTATCCAATGCGGTTTGGAATTCTGCTTTTAAAGATGCTGGAATCAAATATGCTAGGCACAGACGTATGTGTTTATATCGGATGGATGCAAGATATGAGAAAGGAAGGAGAAATCGGTGCGTAGCTTTGACATCATTATTCCTCTTAATACTGTTCCTCCTTTTAAGAAATGCGCAAGAGTTGAAAAATTGGTCTCCGCCGGGAATCGAACAATGGTCTTTGGCATGGAACGCTAACGCCTTAACCCTATAAAGCCCAAGGGGGGGGGGAGCACATTGTGCCCCCCCCCACACCATATTTTCGTTTGCCGCTCCTATACCCTTTATCTGATTTCAACCAAATTTGGTGACTTTTCCTAAAATCTTATTGCGCACATTTTGATGTATAATTTAGCTATGTCCGATATTGCTGGTTGCCATGGCAACCATAAACTGACAACCATGTTCGTCAGATTTTGCATGATTTTCTGTTCCAATTTCAGTTAACAGTATAATAATGGATGGAATTGGGGGGGGGGGGTTCTTGGCTGTAATTTGCTGAAGAACCAAAGGGTGAAGGAATTATGGTTGTGAATTACCCTGGAATGGTTTTCTTATTGTTTCCTTTATTTTCTATACGACATAGGCATCAAACAATAGATATAATAAAAATAATTGAAAATACAGCGTTTTCCAAAGACTACCCTTTTATTTTGTGTTATGTTCACACAAACTGTGCCTGTAATATCATTTGTTTATCATATTATCAATCTGCAAACTCAAAATTACAATATTTTGGAAATATGAAATGCAATACCAATACATGTATTCATTCCAAGCAATACATCATAGGTTTTATATATTTCTTTATATTGTAATGAATAGCGCCCCCATGTGTTGACCTTGAGAAATTTCAACCATAACAAACAGTGAAGGCTGACATGCTTTTCCTTTGTGGTAAATATGAAAATGATTGATGTTAAAAAAAAAAAGATATATACTGGGGATAAAGAAATAAACAGAAAAAACATGATTTTAGCGTATTTCCTATGTATTTCTTTAAATTTTGGTAAATAGCGCCCTCAGTGGATGACCTTGAGAAATTTCAAATGTTGGGTCATGTAGAGTACGAGTTGCTCTACCCATGTGCCAAATATGACGGTCATACATCATATAATAAAGAAGTTCTATAGGGGGGGGGAGGGCACAATGTGCCCCCCCCCCCCCCTTGGGCCTGGCAGGGGTCAAAATAGCTTCGGCTTTATAGGGTTAACCGCTCGGTCAAGGAGACATCATAGCGATTCAGGCAGACCCAAGCTCGAATACCCGACGGACCAACCATTCAACTCAATGGCCCGAATTCACGAAGGTGGTACAAATGAAACCATGGTTTAAACCATGGACAAAAACCATGGAGCGCCAAGTGTCGCACGGAATATTTCGTTACGAAATTGGTCATTTCGTAGACAAAATGACCGTTTCCTTAACAAAATTATCATTTCGTGGACGAAATGTTTATTTAGTTACAAAATGTTATCATTTCGTTACAAAATAATCATTTCATCGACGAAATGACTGATTTCGTAACGAAATATTCCATGCGACACTTGGCGCTCCATGGTTTTTGTCCATGGTTTAAACCATGGTTTCATTTGTACCACCTTCGTGAATTTGGGCCTTTATGCGCATGTTCCTCATTGGGGCAGAGAGTTATGAATAATAACCAGCCGCGTGCCTCCGCTGGATCTGCAATGAGATTCACGTAGCGGTGAATTGGGATAATGTTTTGCGAAAGATGTCACCGCTACCAACAGCTTTTTGGCTTCTCCTGAATAATTTTGCATATATGTGAATTTCATTTTCAATTTATCTTCTGTCACAAGATACAAAGCTAAACTTTTAAACACCAACGACACCATGCACATTGCTCTTCCGAGTTCCCTTTTACTACACAATGTGGACCGCTCGATGACTTTTCCTTGTCTGTAATTGTATTGTTGTGTGCGATGTATTGAGTAACCGATCAATTTAATTCATACAAGGGATTCAGGATTACTGCATCAAGCACACGGAGTTACCGAAGAGCAAATTCTCATTCTTTGTTTTGACAAAAGAACTGGGGTGGGGGGGGGGGGGGGAGCTACATGTATCTTCAGAAGGAGCGCACGTACCGAGTGGATCTGCAATGAGATTCACGTAGCGGTGAATTGGGATAATGTTTTGCGAAAGATGTCACCGCTACCAACAGCTTTTTGGCTTCTCCTGAATAATTTTGCATATAAGTGAATTTCATTTTCAATTTATCTTCTGTCACAAGATACAAAGCTAAACTTTTAAACACCAACGACACCGTGCACATTGCTCTTCCGAGTTCCCTTTTACTACACAATGTGGACCGCTCGATGACTTTTCCTTGTCTGTAATTGTATTGTTGTGTGCGATGTATTGAGTAACCGATCAATGTAATTCATACAAGGGATTCAGGATTACTGCATCAAGCACACGGAGTCACCGAAGAGCAAATTCTCATTCTTTGTTTTGACAAAAGAACTGGGGTGGGGGGTGGGGGGCTACATGTATCTTCATGTATCTTCATGGGGCCATCTTCCTCGTCAAGCTTAGCTTATGATAATGGTCCCCTGCATTTCATTTTTATCATTTCCTATTGCTTCCTTTCATATATGATATTCGTTCTTGAAAAAAAAAATGTATGTAAGATCCAAACGTTACGAATATTAGCTGTGTAAATGACTATGTAAGTATTTTGTTGATTTGTGGATTTGTATTGATTTTGAAATGCAGAAATAAAAACTGAACTGAACTGAACTGAAGAAGGAGCGCACGTACCGAGTGCCTGCCTCTCTGATTGTTATTCAAAGCGTATTGGAACCAGGTAGTATACATAGGCCTACGTTTTCATAGGGCCTATTGCGCAAGTGATATGGCATATTTTGTTTTCACTGGTTTGAAATTGCTGTCCAGTCGCGGGTTCAGAGGGGGCGTCCCGGGTTCGCGCCCACTCTTTATTTTTTTTTTGTTAAAACAAAAGAAATAAAAGGAAAAATATAGGGAGCGGCCCCCCCCCCCTTTAATTTTGTAAAGGCGCCTCCCCTTGACGTAATCCCTGGATCCGCCCCTGCTGTGTACTAAAAGAAAATATGGGAGCGCCCCCCCCCCTTTGATTTTTCTAAATGCGCCTCCTTTTGACAGAATTCCTGGATCTGCCCCTATTATACTGTCTACTATTAATACTCACAGCATGCCCAGATGGCGTATGCTGTGTAATAGAATACAGACACAAATTATTTGCTTTGATGACACCGAGTTTCTTTCAAGCTTTTATCCTTTCTTCACATATTTGTCCCATTCTCCATAAGCCATAATCTATTGCTGAATCCGTTATGTAGCAATGATTTTTAGCAATTAGAACTGTATGGGTTATTGTGTGATAATCAACACTGACAACACACTGCCAAAGATAAGGGGAGGTTGATGAAAGGTCCCTTGAAATACAAAAAAAAAAAAATGCATGTTGATTTGCGTTGATTTATAATGCCCTCAACATCATTTTGCGTTGAAACGAATATCTAGAAACATTCTATGTGTTTTAAACTTATTTTCCTTCTATTTTTCTGCAGATTAGGTGGATACGCCTACAAAATATCCTTTCGAACCAATATTCTTGTTTGACCTCATCTATCAATCATTGCGGAAGTACTGATATGTTAACAAAAGACATTGGAATGCATCTTTTCCACTACTCAGTATAACTTGCATGTTCCTTCGCCTCGTCTTTTGTTCATTTTAGTCAATTCAATTCAATTCAATTCAAACTTCAAAGAACATAAACATTTCACTTTATTCGGTAACAGAGAATAAGGTTGCATAATCAAAACAAAGTAAATTGAGAAAAATATAATTCTAAAACTTTGGGATAACAAATACGTCGTCATGAAAATTGACTGACTGAAGTGATATAAACGATATAACAATGCGCAAAACATCGAACAATGGAGGGACCCACTAAAAAGACAAAGCTTGTAGAATGTGGGCCCCTCAGGTACAGAATGTCAAATAGAAAAATGAACTGATGCAAAAAGCGGAAAAGAGGCTGGGAAAATGTCAGGAAAAAAAGTATTAAAAAAGTATTAAAAAAGTCTGGAAGCCCACTGAGAAGACAGAGTAACAAACAGACACACATACACAGTCGAATAGACATTAAACGAGACTGGGACGACAAAAGTACAAGACAGAATGAGACAAAACTAACATAACAGGAAGACAATACAACGGAGAGAAAGGCAAAACAGATCCAGCGATCATTGACAGAATTATATCGAAAAAAATAATGGGATGCGTGAAAAGGATACGGAAATATACAGAAATAGAGAGAAATAGATGCAGAATAAGTGTATCAGGACAACAGCGACGAGAAAATACGTGACAGTTATTTGTAATCCATGTTCTTCGAGAAGGAATTAAAATAAGCCAACCGGCTAATTTAATTCTGTGGGATCATAAAATTGCAGTAAAAAGGACTTAGTCACATTAATATCGCATTAATATCACATTAATATCACAGAAACATAATCCTTTGTAGCATTTCAAATTAAAAACTCCATACATTTGCAGAGAATAGTTAACAAACCAAAACAGCAAGCAATTAAAAAAAAAAAAAAAAATGAATAAATACTAACATAAGGTCATACATGTACTATTAATATTAGAGTAACATTAAGTACTCACTATAGAGTTTATCGATTAACCCGTATGAATGATAGTGATTTAGGATACTATAAAATACACATGCAATAAACTTTCTGATTGTCATGTACTTGTAAGAAAGACATACAGACTTATATGTATCTTTGCAGAGTAACACCACAATCCGTTATGTTATACTTGTAAAATTGTTTTCTCTTTTTATTTGAACGTGGGAGATAATTATGCTGCCTGTATGCATATTTGGCTGCTCATGTCGTGAATATTCATTATGTATGCAAAGTGATGCATTCATGAATTCGTTCTGTAGAGCGGATAACGCTTTATTGCCACTTTGTCTAATATCAGATAGTCTACTTCCCACTTCGTCTAACACCACTACGGCTAAACTCATTTGGTCTACTATAAATTTCGTCTAATGCCCGTTTGGTCTCATCCTCACTTGGTCTAATGTCCAAATTGGTTAATTATCATTTCGTCTAATGACCAGATGGTCTAATTGCAATTTTGACTCCTTGGATTTTTTTTTTATTATTTTGTATAATAATTAGACGAAATGGGCATAGCCCATCTGGAAGTGGACCAACTGGTAATGACGAACTGGTTGTAAACAGCCGGGACCGTTCTGATAGAGCAATAGCAACACTGAAGAGTCTACCCTGAATAAAGAATATCTTTTTATCATTATATTATTGTCATTATTAATATTATTGTCATCATCATTATAATCATTATAATTATCGTTATTACCTTTATCATTACTATTTTTAATTTTATTGTTATTATTACTTTTATCATTACTATTTTTAATTTTATTGTTATTATTATCATCATAATAATTTTTATTATAACTATTATTATTATTATTATCATTATCATTATCATTATTATTATCGGCATCTTCAGCATCATCATCATTATAATCACCATCACCTGTTCGAGATTGTAGCACCTTTTTTTTCTCTGGCATTTTAGGAAGCTTTAGATTTGCGACTTTGAAGACGACGATTGCGTTTGTTCGTTCTCCGTTGATCTCTCTCGCAAAGAGGCTTTAGATTACTTTGTAATAGGGAGATGAGTTCACCTCCGTGGATTTAGACCACTTCCTGGACGCTATATTTTTATTTCGAGTATGGGGAAAGTCACTAGTGTGTCTAAAGTCTACGGTAGTCTACTGACAAAAAAAAAGGTCTGAAACCTAAGACTATAGGGACTCTACCTAAGACAAATACATATACATCGTAAGTACAATGACCACAGGCCTCGGCTTTGCCTCGCTTTGGCACGGTGTGTTAGAGCTTGGACTGATAATCAGAAGGTCCGTGGTTCGACTCCCATGCGGGGTCTTGCTCAACATCTTGTTTAATTTTTGCTCTTAATTTCTAAAGTATATTAAGTTTGTAACGGTTTATTCCGTCAGGCTTAAGGCTAGAGAGAGTAAAAAAGTCAAAGAATTGATAGTTATTCTCTATCGAAGTCACCAAGACAAATAAATGCCTTTCCCATACTGGGGAAAAAAATATCGCTTCCTAGACTGGCTTCGTCCTGCTTTCCACGCAGTACAGCCAATGAGAGCATACCAGTATGCCGTCGTAGGAATGCGAGGCAGGAGGCAGCTGCGGTGGTAATAGCCGACTCGTGGTGCGTGGACTGCCGCGCTACCGGCCTCAAGGAGCTCTCGGCGGTGTGAGTTTCAGCCGACGGGGAAAAAAAAAAAATGACCCAGAGCCCGTCCGACCGTGCAAATTCAGACGGCGCGAGGTCGATTTTTATGAGGAAATGTGCACATGCGCAGGACGTGTTTTCTCTCTCTTTCAGACTTTCAGACTTTAACATTTGCATAATTATAAAGTTGTTATATCGGGTGCAGAGTTTCAAAATTCATCAAATTCACCGGGAGTGGGAATAAGAGTGTTTTCAAAAATACAAGTTACAACGAATCACAATAGCCAAGGATGATGACGTAGCAGCTTCACCATAAGAACGTATGAATGCCGGGGGCTCAAGAAAGAAGAGCAAAGGAAGAAAGCATGTATAAATTGTCGCAGCTAACCTTGTAGTATAAGCAATTAGCGGTATCGTAATGGAATTAGAAAGATGCATTGTCTTATGCATTCTTAGATTGAACCAGTACTAATGCATTTATGGTTCCTTGTTCATTTTGTTTTGGGATGTTTCAGAGTATTGGTCTTTCTGCTCAAGGACCACAATTAATTCCACAAATCTAAAAATGGAGCTGTCGATTTATGTACTATTTATGGTGTGAAATTATGAAAATCGCCAGGATTTCCCTTTAACACATGGAGGCACTCTTTATATCTCGGGTATAAAGCCCTCCATGTAAATCGAGATAACTCGTGATAACTCGTCGTAACAAAAACATAAAACTGTAGGCCTAATCATTATTATCTTGTAATATATTTGTATATAACATAGCCATTACACACTAACTTGAATGTAACCAACGAAGCATTTTGTTTCAGATCCCTTGGTAAACTGTTGCATATTAAAGTGTAACACGATGTGAAAACTGCGTTTTTGAATTGATGTTTGGTTTTGGGTATATCTAACAAAAGAGTTGTTTTCTGCAAACAGTATTGTCTATAATTATACGAATAATTCGTTTATAGGTGAGCGAATGCTTTCATTTATAATATTGTACATAATACATAACTGTTTATTGCGTCTGTCTAAAAGTAAGTCAATTCAATTCAATTCAATTCAAAGGTTTTATTTTCACTTCTTTCAACAGAATGTACAAAAAGTATAAATTCGACATGCGTTTGAAGGAATGATACATAGATAGCAAAGAATAACATTTGTCAGTAGTCATTACTAAGTGAGGCATTTTTTATACACTGTCATAATACTGTCATTGCAATGTGTTTGGGTCAACTGCCATAAGGCTTTACTTGGAAATTTTCAGTGAACTCACACTACCACTCTTATTGCTCTATATTGTATTTTCTGAAGCTTTTCACAGAATGTTTTTGCCACATTCCCTCAAATAGTAGAACAAAAATCCACTTGATTCTTAGTAATAATTGTATAAATATTTCGTAACAGTTGTAAACTTAGGCCGTAATTATTCTAGTGTTTGAATGTGAAATAATCCTAATTGCTGCACTGTCAGTAGTAGTTCCTCTTCAAAATATTTGTACAATAATAAATTTCATTAGATATAAGTTGATTAAATGTAAGTTTTTTTTTTTCCATGATTTCTTGCTATCCCTCGTAAAACTGATATTGTTTGTAATAATGTTCACCTGTGATCTTTGACCTGGACCCCCTTTAATCGAAAGATATAATCGACTATAATCATACTTACCACACGCCACACCGGCTGCCATAGACTTACAATAGAAATCAAATATACAATCAATTATAACTCTTCATAAAACAGGGCCCTGTACATTCATCTGTATATATGGGCGTGGCGCAAGACCGTTTCCATGTCAACGGAACCTTGTTTTGGAGCATCAACAGATTAAAGATATAAGTGAGAGGTTTATTCTAGACTTCAGAATAACTGCAGGTACATCGTCTAGACCATAGGCATTTTCAGTGGCTATATCATTATGTGAATGTTTACTTTTTATATGTTACTTTGTATATTCTATTAAGGATGAAAATAAGATTTGCATTTCAATTCATTATATTTCCTTTAATTTCATTTCATTTTTCATTTTGAAAAAAAAAAGCACACAGACAAAACCCTGTGCAGGTGTCTTCAAGAAATGTTGAAGGATTTGAGCGTAGGAATGTGAATGTTGACGATGCGTCTTTCTCCATGGATTCCAAGCATACCACTGTAGAGCGCACTTTTAGTGTGTCTTTCCCCTTTGTTAGTTCTGGTGCTGTTGCCGGGTTGTCATCAAGGGGCCTCGTGATTGCTTACTTCTAATAAGAGGCCTCATTGCATGCTCTCTTCGGTAGCCACGTAAAACAAATAGGATCTATTCAACGCGAAGCAATTCAATCTGCATTTTGCCCGAAAAGTGCGAAAGATCCATCGCACACTGTTTGAAGACTTGGCGGCGGGGCAAGAATGTGCAAAGAATTTTGAAAAAAAAAAGACAAACAAAGTTTGGGATTTTTTTCGAGCTGGGACAGGTATTGCCTGCGCATTTGCCTACACTAGGAGAGGAGGAGGAGGAGAAGAATAAGAAGAAGAAGAAGTAGAAAACTGACATTTGCATCTAATTCCAATTTCGCCACATTTCCGAGACACGGAGGATCACGCAGTCAGTATGAATATCTTGTACAATCAAGGCCATGTATGTCTCATTCCGAGTCAACAGCGCCTTTGCTTCATGGCTGCCTGTCTTGTCGCTTTGATGTTCATACTATGGTGTGCTCTCATCTCGGGTGAAAACAGTCATCGCGACCGAGTTGTGTTGAAAGCTGTGGTTCCTGTCGTCCCAATGACAAGATTTCTCCCGAGGAACATTACGCACGACAACGGTCTTTATCTCAAAGAGCCGATCGACGACCACAATTACCAATATTTCCACAACCCTACAGATACCTGTATGAGGAACCAAGGACGGGCTGATATTTTCCTCCTAATTCTGGTTACATCGTCGCCCGCCAACCACGAGCGACGCCAGCTGATACGCCGCACCTACGGGAGAAACTCGTCCTGGTCCGTCGAGAAACGAGGAGAAACAAAGACTCTCTTCATTCTCGGAGTCACGGACATCTCCAGGCAGGTGGTCATTGATGACGAGGCCTACCGTTATGGGGACATCGTCCAGGAGAATTTCATAGATAGCTACCATAATCTATCACGCAAAACTGTGGGGGCGTTCAAGTGGGCCAGCAAATTTTGTCGCCATGCCAACTTTGTCATGAAACTGGACGATGACGTCATGCTACACCAGAAGCGGGTGTTAAGACTGCTTCATAGGCAACCGGCCGTGAACTTTTCGGCAGGCGAAGTCATGATTAATACTCCCGTTGTGCGGAATGCCAGCAGTAGAGAAGGTAAATGGTACCTTTCGAAAGAGTATTACCCCTACCAAACGTATCCACCTTATATGAACGGTCATATCTACGTGCTATCCAGTGATCTGGTGGAAGCTGTTTATCGCACTGCCGTAAAGACGCCCCTCTTTCCATGGGAGGATGTTTTTGTCGGAATATGTCTCCAAAAACTGCGTGTGAAGTTAACCCCAATCAGTTTATTCTTGCGTGTCAACTACCCCAAATTTGTCGTGAACGACAAGAAAAAGATGGTGGCAGTAATGCATCATTTTCTCGCAGTTGCTGACATTTCCCCATACCTCATGGAGCTGATGTGGACAGCGTTTCGAGTGAGGACGTCTTAGCCCAGGCCTCTTTTCAAATATACTGCAACATGAATTTAGTATTTTCGTTCTAATAAAGGGTGGATTCGGGGGTCGGGAAACAATATGGCCCGAATTCACGAAGGTGGTACAATCTTGTCCATGCTTTAAACCATGGACCAAAGTCATGGAGCGCCAAGTGTCACATGGAATATTTCGTCACGAAATCAGTCATTTCGAGATGACCATTTCGTTGACGTAATTCGTCGACGAGATGTCCGTTTCGTTACGAAATGTCATTTCGTTACAAAAATAATCATTTCGTCGACGAAATTACTGATTTCGTAATGAAATATTCCGTGCGACACTGTCTTGGCGCCCCATGGTCTTTGTCCATGGTTTATACATGGACAAGATTGGACCACCTTCGTGAATTCGGATTGGATTTTAGTTCAGAGTCTGTACAGTGAAAGTGAATATGATATTCATACGCATGGGGTCAAAAAGCGTTTAAACGATTTCCCCCATAATGTACACGCATATACTGTTCTTATTTGTTTCTCATGGATATAGGAATACGGTGCAATCATTTACATGTATATTTTACGTAGAATAATTTACCATGACAAAGGTTTTTATTTGATTTGATTTTTTGTATTAGCTTGAAACAAAATCTACGATCTTCACGTTATGCATAGGAGTCAAAAGCTATGTTGTTTGGACTTGGTTCACCTAAAAATTCATGCAAATGCTTTAAGAGAGATGTATATTCTTAACGAGATACCAGAAGAAGAAAAAATAATTGCCAATGAAGAGTGTGATTACAAAAGGATTTAGGACAATTTCAAACATTTTAAGATATGTCCATCGTTGTGCAGAAAAGAAATTAAAACTTTCCATTTATGCCTCACTTCCATAGTGGTAAGAACACTGTGCGTCCCACAGTGTGTTCTCAATGTGTTCACAGAGTCGGCCCTGTAAAAACGCTCGAACCTAACAGTGTGAAAAATGATCTCACACTGTTACGTGGGTTTCACAACAGAGTGTTCACATAATTACGCTCTGTTCCACACTGTAAATTGACGAATAACAATGTGTTCACCCTCTTAAAACGCTCGACTTAAACAGTGTGAAGAGATTCAAACTGTGTTCACAATGTGTTAAGACTGTGGGACGCATGGTGTCTCACACACTGTGGAACACTTTGATCTTTCCAGCAGGGTTGTTCAATGAAAAATTATGCCCTTGAAGTGATTATGAAAGGTATCCCATATTGTATTATTATATTCATTGTCGTTTTTACCAACTTTAATCGCAAATATCTAAAATTAACAATAATGGAATTATATAAAATATTTTGAATAGTCACACACAGTGTTATCCCATTTGTATTATTAAGTATTACAATTACATTCAGAAGCCTTGTGGATATTTGTACTATCTCCCAAGTATTTTCATAGCAGTTTTGAAAATCTTTAACTTGTTTGTGAAACATTGTCTCTTTCCTATTCTCAAAACAATCGTGAGCTGTTCATATACGAAGTGATTCCTTTTTTATTATTCATACTTGTTACAAGAGCTATTTTCACCGTTTACCGATCGTTAAAGTGACTTAGAGATCCATGTACTGAGCCAAGGCATTTTACCCGTTATTACTAATGTTTTGCATCAGAATAGGATGATATAAGTTAGAATCAACAAATGCAGCAATACACAAAAATATATCAAAAATTGATTTCCGATGGAATTCCACCTTCCGACCTGTGCACAATGTTATATTATAATTAGGCCTATATTATCATTCCACTGGTACTTCTCATTAATTAAATTCCAAACAACAAAAATACAAGCCGTTTTAATACAAATAATTACATAAGATTAGGGTTACATTATAAGAAGGAAATACTATGAATTGAAGTACAATTGATGTTGTGACTTTTGTGACAGTACGATCAACCACTACGGATAAACTCATTTGGTCTAGTTTCATTTTTGTCAAATGCCTGTTTGGTCTAATCCTCACTTGGTCTAATGTCCAGTTTGGCTAATTATCATTTCGTCTAATGACCAGATGGTGTAATTGCAATTTTGACTCCTTGGATTTTTTTCCCATTTTCTCTAAAAAAAAAAAACTATGGGTACTAGACGAAATGGGCATAGCCCATCTGAAAGTAGGCCAACTGGTAATGAGACTAAGTGGCAATTGGACTAAATGGTCATTAAACGAACTGGTTGTAGATGAAAAGGGATTAGACCATGTGGGTTGAGACTAAATGACTGTTAGACGAAGTGGGAGTAGACCAAGTGATAGATCACCTCGTAAGTTGCAGTCTCCTCTAAAAAAAAAAATAAAATAAAATAAATAAATAAAAAAATCACTACTTACTGAAATAACGAACTCGGTAAATTTCCTTTGAAAAAAAAAGAAAAAAGCCAAGACCAAAGGGGGGGGGGGGGGGGGGAGCAAAGGAAGAGTAAATGAAGGATCTAAACCAACGCATGAAAACCTAGAGATGCACAGGTTCATCGAGATATGGAGAAAATATTGTGTTTCGAGCCGGTAAACGAGTTCGTTCAGAAAAAGAAAATTACTTGAAACATGGGGCTTAAAAAAGTATAATTCAATCTCCTCAATACGATTTTTCTGAAAAAGAAAAAAAATATTTTTATTTGAAATTAAATGTATATAAACATAACATATATCTTCTTTGACACTGTTGTTAAGAGAATTCCACATTTAGGGTCAGGGAAAGAGAGGATTATATTTGACAGTAATAGTCCTAGTCCATGACAAGTGGAATCAATCGAATATGATTGAATAGTCTTGATTTTGACAAACATGGAATCGAACACAGGAGGAAAAGAATAAATGGAAAATTTGTATATGAATTTTCCTCAGCGCTCAGTGCTAATGATAAAAATCACTGATATTTAAAACGTTATTTTTATGAAAGAAAACATCCGTTTATAGGTAGCATCTCCATAACTCACTGAAGATGATAAGAAGTGCCTTTATCTGTAATGATGATAATGTACATGATATAAGAGTGAATAATGTGAGTTTTCCAAGGCTTATAAAGTAAAGTAATAACATTAAAGGGATTGTATAGTTCTGGTTGAAACGTAACTTCAGGTTTCTAACATTTTTCTGGTAAGATAATGATAAACCTCTGATGAAATATGAAAGAGCATGTAGTTTAACAGGGATTGAACGTTTCTGACGAAAATTAGTTGTAAAATAGCTTCGATATCCACAAAAATGCAACCCTAATAAAAGATGCGACCCACCTTTTATTAGGATCGCTTTGATTTACTTTGTTCTTGGATGTCTCACCATTCCAAAACCGATTTTCATCTAATACACTTTTTTGAAAAAGATATAGGATCTTACTTTTTGCCCCCCCCCCTTTTTTTTTTGACAGAAAATGTAGGGTGAAACTGTTATTTTTTTTTTGCTAGTTGTATTTCGTTTTTGATTTATTGTTTGTTTTTGTTTTGTTATTGTTTTTGTTTTGTTATTGTTTTTTTTTTTCAACTTGTCAGGCGATGTCAGTATTGGCAAAGAAATTTGAGGCTTTTTTTTTTCTATGCTTGTCAGCCGATTAACCCCGGAAGTGGCACCAGAAAATGTTAAGCCTTTCTTGTTTTTGTTTCTATTCTTTGTTTTTGTCACCTCATTTTGGTAATAAGGGCCAGTAAAACGAATCGAAGTACCTGTATCTCTCTTTCTCCAATAAAATCGGCCCTCACTTTGAAAATCGATATGAAAACATTTGTGAGTAATAAAAAAAGGAATACTTGATGAAATCGGCAAGTCGTTGATATAAAACACACAAAAGGAGGACTGGTGTACAATAAGGTTGACATTTTGTGTAATAGATGTGTGACTATTGATAAGAAAATTGGTAGCGCTTATTGGGTAAGGTAACCCCTGAACCACTCCAAGGCCATTCCTTTGATACAACCGCCTGCTGAGAGTGAAATAATTTCCGAAGAAGTACATTGTGTACTTTGGTCAATGACATCAACTGCCTTTCGTTCATCGATTCCTTTCGGTCATTGTGCATCGTTGTTTGTAGCTCTATTTTGCTATTCCGTTTCCCTCTTATGTATATCATATGCAAATTACCAATTACTGTTCGAATAAAGCGCAATATACACACTAAGAAATCAGGGTTCAAAATTGAACCTCTAGGCGTGATGCAATAGCAGCACCCCTTTTCCCTCAAAATTTGAACCCCTGTCTAGGGTTCAATTTTGAACCCCATAAAAATGAACCCTTTTCCCTCAAAATTTGAACCCCTGTCTAGGGTTCAATTTTGAATTCCATAAAAATGAACCCTCTGAGTTCAAAACTGAACCTCAAGGTTTATTTTTTGCACCCAGGCAGGTTAAAAATTGAACCTCTGAAGGATACATTGTTTAACCTCAAGGTTGTAAAAAGGTTCATTCTTCCACCCAAAAGGGTTAATTCTTGAACTTTTCAGATATCAAAATTGAACCCTTTGCGGTGCATGTACGCTCCCTGGTTTTTATTTTTCCTCCTTAATGGGTTACATATATTATATATATATATATATATATATATATATATATATAATACATGTATTAAATAGACATATATATAATATACAATATTACATACAATATTATATATATTATATATCCTGCTGAAATAATGGAGATGTTCAAGCTTAAAGTACAGCACAGTGTTCACAGTTGTTCAATCAAACACATACTCCTTAGCAATGCCAACACATACTCCTTAACAATGCCACCACCAATTCATTGTACATGCTGCTCATACTTCATGTTTGGCCCACACTTTGTACAGAGAAATTAAAACATCTCTGCATCACAGATGATTACATTTCATGTTTGTTTAATAAAGTCTTGGGATGATAAAAAAACGAGGAAAATTAAATAAAGAGAAAATCCCCATTTTCGTACATTATCTAAGTACAGTTCATCATTTGGTACATACAAACTTGTCACTTTCATTTGTCAAGATGGATGCATTTCTGCATTCACACAAAAATGCACATGTATTGATTTTATAGGCTAGGTTTTTATCATTCAAAACAAAGATTAAGTCAAATCAAGTTTTTGCATTATAATGTAATACATGTACAATAGAAAAAGTTAAATACAATACATGTACATAACATATACTCATACAGTAATGAAATACAATGTATATTCAAATTTTGTAAATAAGGGAAAACAATATTCCCTGATGAAAAAAGAAATGTATCAAAGGTCTGTCATTATACTATCATTACATCATTTTATTTCCCTATAAGAATTTCTTTATGACAAAATATAAACATAAAAATCTCCCCCAAGCAGAAGAAAAAAATGAAACATTTGCAATCCATGTGCATTGTGCAAAAAGTACACTTTTATCATCTAAAGAAAGCAGAGCTGTTAATTCCAGATGTTGCATGTGCAAGCAGTTACAACACAGTGAATTCAGGTAAAACAAATAAAACAGTCGAATAAAAAGTATACATGTACATTACAAAACCTTCATGGTTAGTTTCTACATGCATAGAAGGAAACAAAATGGCCACAATACTTTCCAGCTACATGTCTATGCAAATGAATGAAAATACTTCATAAATTAAAGATTATCTAGAAACCTTCAAAAAAGATAAAGATCATTAACAAGTAATCAAAGCACAGTACACAAATATTATTAGGATTTCCGTGAACACATCTTTACATGGCTAATGTTTACATACAATAATTGTAAAGGTTAGTATCCTCACCTGTTACATAACAGATGGAAAAGAAGGATACCAAGTTTGCTGAAACTGCAATAAAATATATAATCAACACCACTAATACACACACACATGCAAATTGTGACAAGCAAAAAAGGAAAAAGGACCCCCCCCCCCTCCCTCCTTCCTCTAACAGCATCCAATTAACCAAAAGTATGGGGATATGTCTATTCCATCGATATAGGGATGGCATTTGTAACTAGAATCACATTGTATATAGTACGAGATATGATAGAAGACACAGGAACACTCAGAGATAATAGTACGATAGCATAGGCAGGATAGGAGAGGCATAAAACAGGAAGGTACAGGAATTGTCCAGCTTTATACAGAAAGCTTGAATGATACCACTGTACTACAGTGTAATTCTCAGTGCTGGCTCAAGGCTAAAATTCATCTTCCACCCAAAACATCAAAATGCAGCTTATATTCATAAGCGAGAATGACAAGAAAACCAAACTACTCTATTATAGCTGCAAGAATTTCTATAACAACCTCGAGGATGATAGTACTGTACAAAGTGTCAGCATACAAAACAATACATTTTTTTTTTGTGTGTGTTTTAGTCATTTAGGCAGAGGATGATACACAATGCAAAGCAGATACAAGTATTAACTCATCATCATACAAGTAGCCACAGGGTTGTAAATCTACAGTGATTTCTTTAAAATCATTCCATGAAGTGTTCTTCACAATATTACCTGCCAGTATTCTACATGATTTTATGAAGACTGTTTCAGAATGTAGTTGATTGCCCTGGACAAAGGTTTCATCATGGATGCATCTGTAGAACTGAGTGAAGTGGTAGCGATTCATTCCACGAAGACAGCTGCAGAAGGTGCCTCAGTCATGCAGAATACCTGGGGGAAAACAACAACAACAACAAAAGTGTTACACTCTCCTCTGTATAGTGATACAAAAATGTACAATATATCATACATTTATTGAGAAGATTAATTTCTGGGAAGAAGGAAAACACCAAATTGAACATTTCTATGGGTTGCACTTTCCTGACAAATCACAAGCACAACACACTCTACACACCCTCTTAAGCTTAAATTTGATTGTAGGGTAACAATCTCAAAACAATGCTATACTACATGTACAATGTAATTCTAGAACTTTGATAGACCATACACTCTACACTGAAAATTTGAAAATGTTCTGCCATCTGGATGAAATATATGCCAATGAAGATCAGGTGAAGTCAAAATTACTTGTGGGGGCCATCAACCCTCTCCATGAAAAAGGCCATACTGATCATGTACAGAGTTTTCACATTCAATGCAAAAATGCAGATTAACCTTGAACTGGGAACAACTGTTGATTGAGAGAAGAGAGATGACCAGTCCAGTCGTATACTGGGACAAATGTCTTGTCCAGGATCATCCTCCTTTTATGTTGATGCAGTGACTGCATCAGCAATTCGGTACAGCGTATTTGGCCCAGTATACACTGGACTCCTGTTATAATGAGGTCCTCAGGGCCTACAGTTTTCTTTCGTTTTATCAAAGTTTTGTTACAACCAAACAAGTAAACAATAAAGCAACAAATGTAGAGCCAATAACATTATGGCCTCAATTTCAATTTTGTTGTAACGTTATTTATTAGAACATGAGTGCACTGTGTGTATGTATAAAGATTGATGCATTAATGAGTTCCATAAATAATACATCTGAACATACCCTGCAAAAAAAAAAAAAAAAAAAAAAAAAATGAGGCACAGCAGTTTCGTGATGAACTCACAGTATTGTTCTTTGGCAGATCCATTACAGGTCAGTTGCAGGTTAGGTGGCAGTGACATATGGCAGCAGACCTTTCCGGACTTTGCGAAATGTTGGCAAGGTTTATTTCTTCCTTGGCGTTGTAGTGTTGCGATTCCTGCGTTAAATCTATTAAGTACAAAAGTAAATAAAATACATGGTATGTCATCTTTGATAATCCAACTAAAAAAACAACAGTAATGTAGAGCTGTGCAAGAAAGAATTGGATACTATACATATGGCCACAGGAACCAGGGGGACTCGGGGCCCTACTTTTTCGGCACCATACAAAGGAAAACATTATAAGGTGTCCCCACTTCGGGTCCCAATCCCCCCCCCCCAACTTTCTTTACCCGAAAGTGTGTAAGTGGCACTAGAAAGAAATACATGTAGATAAAAACCTCGAAGTGTGAGCACCATAAGGATCTGTTTTTGCGCTGAATACTTTTTTGTTTTGTTTTGTTGGTGTTTTTTTTTTTTTTTTTGCTTGTAAGCTGAAACCTGGAAGTGGCACAAGAAGTTGCATTCGCGGCCTTTTTTTTTTTTTTTTTTGCTTGTTAGCTCATGAAACTAGGAAGTCCCCCCCCCCCCCTTTTGAAAACCTTCCGCCAACAGTGATACAAAGACTCTGCATGGCATACTGCAATTAATCTTACAAGATTAACCATTCCATCTTTGCAACTCTTACAGATAATTGATGCTGCATTTGCAACATTCATAAGAAAACAGTTTTTATATCAAAGGGAGCACATGTGCATTTTCCTGGCCTGCAGAGAAAACTCACCTTTGCCTTGGTGTCACAAGTAGAGAAGAAGCTTTGACATCAGGTTTCATACCGAGAATACTCCCAGGGAGTAGGATGCAATTCAGCGCAGCATAGTCCATAATGAAACAAACAACATACTTCATTTGCTGTAAGGACAAGGATGCTTCAAACACCTTTGACCTGAAGAAAGAAAGGGGAAAAAGAAAGAAACTTGCAATGACAACACAGAAATTTGAATTTATATTGAACTGTTCATGTGCAGTAGGCCCTATAACAAATCTGCAGGTAACAGTGCCGTCAATGCAATACAAAGCACAAGGGTCTGAGTAACGTACATTTGTTGTACCAATTGTAACCTCAAATTTACCACCACCCACCAGTTTAATATGTAGATCAATGATGTCTGCACAGCGCATGGCGATGTCAATAGGCTATTATATAGATTGCCCACACTTAATACTAGTCTGCTACATGACTTACAACGCTGCTGGCAACTTGTATTTTCACCTCGAAATCAGTATAATTTGACTGTTGTTCACCATGTCCATAGATATACCGGTAGAGTGTATACATGTAATGTAGATCTACTTGAAATATCTCTTCTTTGTTGTTTTTGTGTGTGTGTGTGTGTGTGTTTTTTTTTTTTTTTTTTTTTTGATAATCAGTACCGGTATCATCAGCTTCACACCCTTGCCACACTGACACAGCTAAACCTTTTTAGTCTAGCTAGTCGGCCACTACATACCGTACAGGAAACTTTTGTACTCAGTCTGCACTGTGTAATGTAATTGGTACTGACTGCGGCACTGTACAACCAAACCCAAGTAAGAAGGAATTTCTTTCACACTGATGATTACTAGCTGTACCTCATCTGCCTTAGTACAGTTTGATGCACATTCTCTCATTCAGTGTTTCAATCACCGGTATCCCTCCGTATCATGTCACCGCCGACCGCGACTCTCACACAGCTTATCATGCAGACTGTATCAGGGTACAGGGGCATGCAGATATATGACTAGTGACAGTGCGCGATCGAGTCTTAGTCCCATACACAGTTGTAAAAGAGCCCGAACGTTTCGAGTTCGGGCAGGTCGCAACAGTTAGCTTTACTGACTCTGTAGACTGTACAGTAAGTCAGTCTCGACTGTCTCATAAGCACATGCAATAGAAGACAAAACAGTATCACAAATCACCATACATTAAACTACCATTAGATTAAACAATGCAAACTGGTTTGCGTTATTTCTTGTCGATCCCTAAATGGCAGTAGTATAGTAACCGTAAAAAGGCCCGTATTACTCCCCATTACTGCATTAGGTCATGTGATTTTACATACAGTGTATTAATACACGCGTGAACGTGGTAACAAAGAACGGCACGACAAACGATTGAAATTATTACCGAAGAAATGAAAGATCTAGCCGCACAGAAGCGCAACCCAATTAAGTCATGATTTGTGATCATTTACTCACCTTGATCTTGTATAAATCAGCAAGTCTTGCAACGAGAAAGCCCCGCTTCAATGCAATTGCATGGGAGTTCTAGAGCGAATGGAAGTGAACTGTCGCGACGCTTTGCTTTGTGATACGTATGTACACATAGCTAGCTCGCTGTATGCGGTGGCGATGCGAGCTTACAAAAAAAAAACGGAGCATCGATCGTCTTCTCTGATGTGATTGGTTAATTTCCGGGATTGGCGTGTTAGTCTTTGCTCACGTACTGTTTATGAAACTGGCACGAACAAAAAATGCTATATCATTTTATCAAACACCAACAAACATCTTTATATTGATTGATTTGCAATCTTAAAGATGAACATCATCCACAATTCAAATCACTACTGATACTGCATTACAAATCCTAACATGTTTGAACGCAACAGTATGATCTAGATTTTTGTAGCAGACTAACTCTTCTATTTGGAGGTTCAAAAATTAATCTTTCTCAAAAGTGAACCCCTTTCGGAGTAAATAGCACCCATAGAAGTTAAATATTCAACCCTAGTCCACGAAAGGGTGCATTGGGTCAAACTCAACCCCAAATTGAACCCTGATTTCTTAGTGTGTATATATATAAAAGAAGACGAAGATATCCATAATCATGTTTCTTTGTTATCTAGTCGTCGATATATATATATATATATATATATATATATATATATATATTGATATATATATATATATGTGTGTATATATATATATATATATATATATATATGTATATGAAGAGCTTGTTTGCAAAAACCGATAAGTCCATTTTTGAAGATTTTGAAGTACGGTCTCTGTCATAAAGTACAAAATAATAACTTTTAAATGATGTATTGGTCACTACATATAAAGGTACATTTTTGAAGTTATGGTGAAAAGAAGCAAAAAATTTCTTATTATTCTCTTCATTTTTCTTGACCTTTAATCGCAAATATCTCCATTTGGCAAATATGGACTTATCGGTTTTTGCAAACAAACTCTTCATATATATATATATATATATATATATATATGTTCATCTTGGAATTTTCCACGTGTTGGACTTCGAATGTTGTAATTATTAGAAGAAAGAGTCTCAAGTACGCCATGGATCCAACGATTACACAAAAATTTTTGTGTAATCGTTGGATCCATGGCGTACTTGAGACTCTTTCTTCTATATATATATATATATATATATATATACATATATATATATTTATGTATATAGTGTGAGACGTGTATCTTCAGCTGCTAAACCCCTGGGCCGTCGCATCTTAGTAATGTGTGTAACGAGAGGAATGAAGAGGCGGTAGATGTAGCTTTTAATCCTCACAATTGATTTTACTTCAAGCTGTCGGGCTCTGCTCTTTATCAAGACTGAGGACAAATCGGACAAAATACAAAACATGGATATCATATACAAAAAATAATGATGATCAAGACAATGGTGAAAATAATAACGACAATGATAGAGGCAGAGACGGCAGAAAATAAATATACTAATGGGAGTGTATATATGCGTCAATCTTACATAACATAACATACAGCTGTAGGGGAACGTGATGGGGCAGGATGGGCCACATTTCACTAAATGTGCTTTATTTCAAATACTACGTCACAAACTACCACATGAAACAGGATTTACAAAGATTGTGTAAGGCAACACTATCACACGTAATATCATCTTAATTGCCTACTTTTATTTTACGTAATAGCCATCTCAAAATAGCCTAATCTGTCCCATCCTGCCCCACATACGTGGGGAACGATGGGACAAACAATGAAGACGCATATTTCCGTGTTCCACTTGAAACGGTCGCTCTTTCTTTTGTAATTCCGGACCATTCTGAAACTGAAAGAAGAATAAAACATATACATTAACCACATCAAATATGATGGGGCAAGATGGGACACCCGCCCATCCTGCCCCGAGGTGGATGTCCCATCCTGCCCCATGCACACACACACTACACTGCTAAGCTCTACACAATACATGCAATGACATACAGTCTGCCTACATTTTGTGAAATAAACTTGATGTATATACTATAAAAACCACACGATATCAACGTTCTACCTTTCTTCATATTATGCCAAGGATACTATATATTTCTTAACTGCAGAAATTCTGCCGTCATCGATATCAATTTTTGCGTTTGTCCACCAAAGCTCAAGAGACTCTCAGCTTCACAGAGCGTAAAGATGGCTTCCTGACAGCGTGCTTTTTATCAGTGCAGATTATAGTGCCCTCTGATGCTTACTTAGATAGTTATCGCATTGTCCCATCCTGCCCCGTGTCCCATCTTGCCCCATGTTCCCCTACATACATGTACATACAATCACAAACAGGCATGCATATAAGCATTTACAAATACGTATGATTAAACAACTGCGCACACACATGTATATATATAACTTTATATATATATATATATATATATATGTATATATATATATATATATATATATATATATATATATATATATGTTTCTGGTCAGTGTTTCCTTCCTTGATTCATTAGGTAAATAAGACAAATATTCGATATTAAACAGTCAATCACGCTGAAAAAAAGAAATGATAATCAAACGTGGAATCATGTGTTCAATCATAACGTGCTATTAATGTTTCCTGTTGGGCAACAGGTGATATATCATTGGAGAGGTTTTATTTTGCTCTGATGGACAATTGACGAACTTGTTAATAGGGCCTCTACTTATATCTAAAATGGTGATTAATCCTCTTTGCGATCAAACTTTTCATATGTTACCTGTATGACTATTATTATGTCATTATTTTTGCTATGCTTTGCTCCACTTTGCTTTACTTGAGAACTGTCTTTATTAAAGCCTTCGACATTACTTTTTTGATATGGAATCCCGAATACATTTCCCGCGTTAAAAAAAAAAAAAAAAAAAATCTAAAAAAGCACTTTGCGTGTTAAACCATGGACCTGCAACAGCGTAGAGATTATGTAATTTTGTTGCAATTGTGATGTTTTTATAGGAACCGAGCAATTTGAGCTAAACGGATAAAAAGATGGCACAATATTGGTTGAGGTGAGAATTCAGCTTTTACCTTTTTGCGAGATAATTAAGCAACTTTATGAAATTTCAAAAAGCATAACATTCTAAGAGGAATTCAAAGTATATTTGAGGATAATGGGTTATAAAATTGCTAAGATAAATAAAAACAACTAAAGCAAAACGATCCTAATGAAGTTGGGTCCCACCTTTTATTAGGATTGCTTTGATTTGTAAATCTCAGCCATTTCAAACCCAATTTTCATCAGATAAATTCTGATTCGTCTTAGAATCATATGTTCTTTTATATTTCACATAGCAGGTTTATCATTTTTATTCTTTTCAGTATTTTAAAAAGGAAATCTTCATAAAAAACCGTTGGAAAAGAAAAATGGTTAATTACTTTTTTTCTGTCTCACACTCTGCTTTGGCGAGAGCACTTATTACGTAACACAGATCCCCCCAAATAAAGAACCTGTGTCCCAATGTGGGGCTTCTTATAGCTTTCAAGAACAAAACCTTCATTGTACCGATGATACAGTCTTGCCACGGAGGCTACTCATCGCAATCAGGGAGGTGACACACACACACGTTTTGACAAGAAGATGTTACCAAGGAGCTTCAAACACACAATAATGGCCTGACAGCGCTCTGCAATTCATGCAAACACAATCATGTTTGGGTCTTGAGAGGATTACAATACAATGGGATGTCTAAGGCTCCTCTCCGCTTTGAAGTCATAATAGTCTGCGCCGCTCCAGCACCAAGACGAAACTCATTGTATTACAAGCTGTTTTTCTACCCAAATTCAACCACGAAATACCAGAACTTTTTTTTTTTTTTTTAGAACACTGGTCTTTTCGAAAGAATTCATATTTATAATCATGTAATTCCCTTCTCCTCCTAATACACAGATCGATTTTAAAAGAAAATTAAGACGAAATTTGGAGACCAAGAAAGAGTCCACATTATGTTTGCATTGAAGTGCAATCTGTTTATCAACCCGAATTCAACCATGAATACTAGGTTTTGTTTTGAACACTTGTCTTCAGGAAAAAAAAAAAAAACATTTTTCATTTATTTTCATACTTCTCATTTATGAATTTTACATCAGAAGTAATAATACAAGTTCTTTTACCTTGTCAACAATGTGCAAAAAACAAACAATGTACTTGCTAATAACACAGCAATTGTAATGATAACTGGTCGAAATTGAAATGGGGTTGAACAAAGAGAAGTATGACGGGACCTACACGAAAGCAACTTTGTTTGGCTGTAGGCCCCGAATAATCAGTGTTTGTGAAAAAGAAACGGAGAACGGATAGAAGATTAGACCAGGCGATTTAATGGTACCAAAGAGAAGCGGGGTATGCCTATGTGATAAAAAAGAAAAAATTACATATACTAAAATGTGAACCATTATTGTGACCGAGCTATCATTCGTTTCCGGAGTAAAACATGGTTAGAATGGGTAAAACAAATATTATTGTTTTTCCTGAACGTTTGGGTAAAAATATCCGGTAACTCCTTTACAGAAAATGTATACATGAATATGCCGACTTTATGATTGAACAGATCTGATGTTTTCGGTATTCTATTTTTGAAGAATAAGTTATACCTGTTGGACAAATATACGACATGGTTGATATTTCTAATTTTTGAATACGAAATAGTACGTCGAGAAGATTTCTAGTTGCATTCCCCCACACAAGAATACATTAATTAAGGTACTGTATCAAAGTAGAATAAAGATTGAGCAAAACTTGACGAGGAAAAGCACTCTTTCGCTATTAAAAACACCAGTATTTTTTAAGAAAGAATATTACATAAATAATTAACGTGGGTTTTCCAAGATAAATCGCTATCAATAAAGAGCCCTAAAAATTGTGTACAATTAACTTGATTTAATTCAGTTTCATTAAACTTAACATGAAGGGGAAGCGTTTTAAGACTGTTGCTAAAAAGCATACAATTAGTTTTATCCATATCAAGTGATAATTTATTGGCGTATATCCAAGACCGCATATAGATTTAAGTTCTTTATTCATTGTGTTAACGATAGCATAAGGATCTCTGTGTGTAAAAAGCAGATTGGAGTCATCAGCAAAATGGAATTCTGTTCTCGTCCTACGCAGATCGATTTTAAAAGAATATTCAGACTTCTTAGAAACTTCATATTTTTCCATGATGTGCACGAATGCTCATGTATGTTGTCTATCTTTTGAATGTGGCATATTTTGATTTTTTGAATAAAATACTGAATTTTAAAGGCTTATCCTACTTTTTTTTTGCTATATATATATATATATATATATATATATATGTGTGTGTGTGTGTGTGTGTGTGTATGTGTGTGTGTGTGTGGTAAGTAGTTCGTATTCCACGTTGTGGTCAAATTATGATACTATCAACTAGATTCGAGAATTTGTCAAGACTGACAAATTAGATGATCCGATATATACATGATTTGTGAGATTCTAATTGAGGAAAAGGGAATCACATCTATCATGCCTACAGATTAAAATGGAA